>NW_022196913.1:95463556-95489160 GCF_008632895.1 Mastomys coucha
TGGTATCTGTCTAGAAAATTGTCCATTTCATCCAGGTTTCCCAGTTTTGTTGAGTATAGGCTTTTATACACAATTTCCATCTTTACTAAATAAATATCTTACTGATTTTTTTCAATTTAAATGGAATATATTTGGATGAATTAAAATATGTATTTTGGGTACCTAAAATGTTGGGTGTCATTTAGATCAGCTACTTTATTTCTATAAGTAGAAGTCTATACAATGGTACTATCAAGACATTCCATCCTTCTATCACATTTGTTTTTAAAGTGGTGTGCCATGAATCTTTTCTCAATAATAATATGGGATATGCTTTCAGTTTTCAGGACATTTTGTCTTTATTTTCCTATTTTAATCACACAAATCTGTAAAGTTGGTAGTGAGTAATTTTATCTCTTCTACAAAAAAAAAAGAACTGAGGTTTTTGGGGAGATGATCACCTTAATCTGAAACAGGTAGTACTAAAACTAGATTACGGATTGTCAGTTGCCACCCTAGTATTCTCTGCTTTGGGAAGATAATTGTTTTCATTTGTATTCAATTTATATCCTGATTGCTGCCTCCCTCCATACTCCACTAACACACAGTCCCTTGCATCATTCCCTTCATGCTCTGAGAGGATGGAGGCTCCACCTGGGTATCCCCCAACTCTGTCACACCAAAGTCTCTGCAGGGCTAGGCAAATCCTCTCCCACTAAGGCCAGAAAAAGCATCCAAATTAGGGGAATGTATTCCAGACAGATAACAGCTTTAGCGATAGCCCCACTTCAGTTGTTGGGGGACTAACATGAAGGCCAAGCTGCATATCTGCTATATATGTGCAGGGAGGTCTAGTTCCAGCCCGTGTAAGTTCCTTGGTTGGTGGTTCAGTCTCAGAAAGGCCTCAAGGGTCCAGGAGAGTTGACCCTGTTGGTCTTCCTGTGAAGTTCCTATCCATTTGGGGACCCACAATTCTTTCCCCAAATCTACAGATTCGATGAAATTACCATAAAATTTCCAACACAATTCTTTACAGTCCTTGAAAGAACAATTCTCAACTTCATATGGATTAAAAGTCCCAGGAGAGATCAAACAATTGTGAACAATAAAAGAACTTCTGGAGGTACCACCATCCTTGTCTTCAAGCTGTACTACAGAGCCATAGTAATAAAAACAACTGCATGGTATTGGTACAGGAACATACAAGTTCATTAATGGAATTGAATCAAACATGCAGAAATAAATCCACACACCTATAGACACTTGAGTTTTGACAAAGAAGACAAAACCATAAAATGGAAAAAGAAAGCATCACCAACACATGGTGCTAGTCTAACTAGATTTGTGCGTGTAGACAATTGCAAATAGATCCATATTTATCACCCTGCATAAATCAAGACCAAGTGGATCAAAGACCTAAAAGTAAAACCAGATATACTAAGTCAATTAGACTAGAAAGTGGGGGATAATAGTAACTTACTGCGACAGGAAACAACTTCCTGAATATAACAGTGATCACTCATACTCTAAAATCAACAATTGATAAATGGGATCTAATGAAACTGAAAAGCTCGTGTAAGGCAAAGGACATTGCCAATAGGACAAACTGGTCACCTACAGATTGAGAAAGAATTTCCACCATCCCTACATTTGACAGAGGGCTAATATGTAAAATAATATAAAGGAATATAGAAGTTAGACACCAAAAATCCAAATAACCCAATTAAAAAATGGAGTACAGAGTTAAACAGAATTCTCAGAAGAGGAATCTCAAATGTTTGAGAAGCTCTTAAAGAAATGTACAAAGTCCTTAGTTATCTGGGAATTGCAAATCAAAACCACCTTGAGATTCAATCAGAATGGCTAAGATCAAAAATTCAAGTGAAAACACATGCTGGCAAAGATGTGGAGAAAGGGGAGCATTCCTCCATTGCTGGTATGAGTGAAAACTGGTAGAACTACTTTGGAAATCAATTTTCCAGTTTCTCAGAAAACTGAAAATAGTTCTACCTGAAGATTGAGCCATACCACTCCTGGGCATATACCAAAAAGATGGCCCAATATACCAAAGGGACACTTGCTCAACTATGTTCATAGCAGCTTTATTTGTAATAGGCAGAAACTGGAAAAAGCTTAGATGCCCCTCAATTGAAGAATGGATAAAGGAAATGTGGTACATCTATACAATGGAATAATATTTAGTCATCAGAAACACAAACATCATGACTTTTTCAGGCAAATGAATAGAACTTGAGATTATTATTCTAAGTGACACAACAGGATATTCACAGTATATACTCACTTATAAGTGAATAATAGGCATGAAGTACAAGATAGCTAAGGCTATAATCCACAGACCCAGGGAAGCTAAACAAGAAGGAAGACCCAAATGAGGATGCTTGAATCTCACTTAGAAGAGGCAATAGAATTGTCCTTGGAGATACATGAAGGGATGAAACTGGGTGGAAGAAGTGATAGGGAGGGAAATAGGGTTTTCAGAATCAGGTGTGGGGATAGACAGGAGAGAGGGTCAGAGGGCCAGGAGAATGAATGGAAACATGCTGCTGGTGGGCATTGGGGGAAGGTGGCATCTTGGGGGTTTGCCAGAGACCTGGGATGGAAGGCTCATAGGAATCAATGGGGGTGACCTTAACTGAGACTTACAGCAGTGGGAATATGGAACGTGAAGAGGCCGCCTCCTGTGCCTGACAGGAACTCCAGTGTTGCAATAAGGACACCACCCACCCATAAAATTTTTGACCCCAAATTTATCCTATCTACAAGAAATGCAGGGATGGAGGACGGAAAAGAGACTGAGAGAATAGCCAACCAATAAACGGTCCAACTTAAGACTCATCCCATCGGACGGGGACTGGAGGACCACCTGGAAGAGAATGAAGGGTCAAGAGACACAAAGAACAGACAGCAAGTCAAAAAGTCTGGTCAAGCTGACAAATTTTTATTTTCCCCACACTGGTTATATACTCATAGAAGCAGGAGAGGGAGTAAGGGGAGGGAGCAGGGTAGCTTTGTCTCCCTGGGAGCGCGGGTGTTCTCAAGACCAGGATATTGGCTAGGTAAAAAGTTCAGCAGGGGGAAGAACAGAACAGGTTGCTAGGTACCTGTCCGCAAGATCCATAGCTGTTTCTTCCCAACTGGGCCTGTAGCTAGGCATCTGTCCGCAAGATCTATAGCTATTTGTTCTGAAAAGGCAGCTAGCATTCAGACCACCGCAAGATCTACAGCAGGTGTTCTCATAACAAAACGGATTGCTAGATACCTAACAGCCAGATTTATAATTATTTGTTCTCATCTATGCTACTTTCCCACATATGTACTTTCCCACAGAGGCCAAGACTTTGTGCCAGTAAGCAGTTATGGCTGACAAAGCAGTTAATGTTCAAACAAGGTTGCTCCCACAAAGCACCAATCCCTGAAACTCTTAAAAAATACCCTGTTATGCTTGTACACAGGAGCCTAGCATGGCTGTCCTCTGAAAGGCTACACCCATTAGCTGAGTGAAACAGATGTAGAGACCCACAGCCAAAAACTGGATAGTGCTAAGGGACTCACATAGAAGATTTGGGGAAAGAATTGTGGGCCCCCAAATGGATAGGGACTTCACAGGAAGACCAACAGGGTCAACTATCCTGGACCCTTGAGGCCTTTCTGAGACTGAACCACCAACCAAGGAATTTACACGGGCTGGACCTAGACTTCCCTGCACATATATAGCAGATATGCAGCTTGGTCTTCATGTTAGTCCCCCAAAAACTGAAGTGGGGCTATCGCTAAAGCTGTTATCTGTCTGGAATACATTCCCCTAATTTGGATGCTTTTTCTGGCCTTAGTGGGAGAGGATTTGCCTAGCCCTGCAGAGACTTTGGTGTGATAGAGTTGGGGGATACCCAGGTGAAGCCTCCATCCTCTCAGAGTATGAAGGGAATGATGCAAGGGACTGTGTGTTAGTGGAGTATGGAGGGAGGCAGCAATCAGGATATAAATTGAATACAAATGAAATTATCTTCCTAAAGCAGAGATTACTAGGGTGGCAACTGACAATCCATAATCTAGTTTTAGTACTACCTGTTTCAGATTAAGGTGATCATCTCCCTAAAAACCTCAGTTCTTTTTTTTTTTTTTATAGAAGAGATAAAATTACTCACTACCAACTTTACAGATTTGTGTGATTAAAATAGGAAAATAAAGACAAAATGCCCTGAAAACTGAAAGCATATCCCATATTATTATTGAGAAAAGATTCATGGCACACCACTTAAAAAACTTAAAAAATTGCATGGTTTTGTCTTCTCTGTCAAAACTCAAGTGTCCATAGTGTGTGGATTTATTTCTGCATGTTTGATTCAATTCCATTAATGAACTTGTATGTTCCTGTACCAATACCATGCAGTTGTTTTTATTACTATGGCTTTGTAGTACAGCTTGAAGACAAGGATGGTGGTACCTCCAGAAGTTCTTTTATTGTTCACGATTGTTTGATCTCTCCTGGGACTTTTAATCCATATGAAGTAGAGAATTGTTCTTTCAAGGACTGTAAAGAATTGTGTTGGAATTTTTATGGCAATTTCATTGAATCTGTAGATTGCTTTTTATAAGATGACCATTTTCACTTTGTTAATCCTACTAATCCATGAGCATGGGAGAACTTTCTACCTTCTGATATCTTCTTCAATTTATTTCTTCAGTGTTTGAAGTTTTTGTCATATAGGTCTCTCATTTGGTTGATTAGAGATATACTAAGATTTTTTTATGTTATTTGTGGCTATTGTAAAAAAGATTATTTCCCTAATTTCTTTTTTTAAAGATTTATTTATTATATGTAAGTACACTGTAGCTGTCTTCAGACATTCCAGAAGAAGGTGTTAGATCTTGTTATGGATGTTTGTGAGCCATTATGTGATCCTGGGATTTGAATTCAGGACCTTTGGAAGAGCAGTCAGTGCACTTAACAACTGAGCCATCTCCCCAGTCCCCCCTAATTTCTTTCTCATCCTGTTTATCATTTGTATAAAAGAAGGCTACTGATTTATTTTAGTTAATTTTGTATTCAGCCAGTTGCTGAAGGTGTATATCAGCTGTAGGAGTTCTCTGGTAGAGTTTTGGGAGTCACATACATCTTCAAGTCATATCATATCATATCGTATCATATCATATCATATCATATCATCTGCAAATAGTGATACTTTGACTTCTTCCTTTCCAGTTTGTATCCACTTAACCTCCTTTACTTGTCTTATTACTCTAGCTAAAGCTTCAACTACTATATTGAGTATATATATATATATATATATATATATATAGAGAGAGAGAGAGAGAGAGAGAGAGAGAGAGAGAGAGAGAGAGTGGGCAGCCTTGCCTTGTCCTTGATTTTAGTGAAATTGCTTTAAGCTTTTCTCCATTTAATTTGATGTTGTTTATTGGCTTGATGGATATTACTTTGATTTTGTTTAGGTATGCACCTAGTATTCCTGATCTTTCTTAGACTTTTAATATAAAGGATATTGGTTGGCTTTTCAGCAGCTATTGAAATGATCAATGGATTTTTTTTCTTTCAGTTTGTTTGTATGATGGATTATGTTGATGAATTTTTATATAC
The DNA here is from genome assembly GCF_008632895.1 of Mastomys coucha. Lineage (NCBI taxonomy): Eukaryota > Metazoa > Chordata > Mammalia > Rodentia > Muridae > Mastomys > Mastomys coucha. Next base: position 95,469,153 of record NW_022196913.1, read on the forward strand.
TAAACATCCCTGCATATGTGGGATGAAAACTACTTGGTTATGGTAGATATGTTTTATGTATTCCTGGATATAAGTTGTAAATACTTTATTGAGTATTTTGCATCAATTTTCACAAGAGAAGTTGGTCTAAAATTTTCTTTCTTTGCTAAGTCTTTGTGTGGCTTAGGTGTCAGGGTGACTATGCCCTTATAGAATGACTTTGGCAGTGTTCTTTCTGTTTCTATTTTGAGGAATAGTTTGGGGAGTATTGATATTAGCTCTTCTTTGAAGGCCTGGTAGAATTCGACACCAAAACCATCTGGTCCTGTGTTTTGTTTGGTTTGGTTTGGTTTGGTTTGGTTTGGTTTGGTTTGGTTTGGATGGGAGAATTTTAATGACTACTTCTATATCTTTAGGAGTTATAGGGCTGTTTAAATAGTTTACCTGGTCTTGATTTAGCTTTCGCAAGTAGTATTTGTCTAAAAAATTGTCCATTTCTTTGAGATTTTCCAATTTTGTGGTATACAGGCATTTGAAGTAAGGCCTAATGATTCTTTGAATGTCATCAGAGTCTACTGTTCTGTCTCCCTTCTCATTTCTGACTTTGTTTATCTGAATGCTGTCTCTTTGTCTTTTGATTGATTTGGCTAAGGTTTTGTCCATCTTGTTGATTTTCTCAAAGAACCAGCTCTCAGTTTTATAGATTCTTTGTATCATTTTCTTCGTTTCTGACAGGTTTCAACCTTGATTTTGAATATTTCCTGCCTTCTGCTTCTCTTTGGTGTGCTTGCGTCTTTTATCTACAGCTTTCAGATATACTTTTAATTTGCTGGTATCAGAAGATTCTAATTCTTTTATAGAGGCAATTGGTGCTATGAACTTTCCTCTTAGCTTTGCTTTCATTGTATGTCATAAATTTGGCGAGGCTGTGCCTTCATTTTCATTGAATTCTAGAAAGTCTTTCTTTATTTCTTTCCTGACCCAGAGATCACTGAGTAGAAGGTTGTTCAACTTCTATGAGTGTGTAGACTTTATGTTATATATAGGCTGTTGTTGAGTCCACCTTTAATCCATGGTGACCTAATAAGATACAAGGCATTATTTCAATTCTCTTGAGGCTTACTTTGTGACCAACTATATGGTCAATTTTGGAGAGGGATGTATGAGGTGCTGAGAAGATATATTTTGTGTTTGGGTTAAGTATTCTATAGATGTCAATTTCATTCATAATGTCTGTTATTTTCATTATTTCTCTGTTTAGTTTTTGTCTGGATGACCTGTCAGTTGGTGTGTGTGGAGTTTGATGTGTGATTTGTTCATAAGCAATGTTTCTTTCCCAAAGATGGATACCCTTGTGTTTGGGACATAGATGTTCACAATTGAGATGTCATCTTAGTATTTTTTTTTCCTTTGATGAGGATGAAGTGTTCTTCCCTGTATCTTTTGATTAATTTTGGTTGAAAATCTATTTTAAATTTGGTTTAAAATATTAGAATGGCTACTTCAACTTGCTTCTTGGGATCATTTGCTTGGAAATCTTTGTTCAAGCACTTTAATCTGTGTTAATGACTATCTTTATTGCTGAGGTGTGTTTCTTGTATACCATAGAAGGAGGGGTCCTATTTTTGCAATCATTCTGTTAGTCCATGTCTTTTTATTGGGGAAATGATTTGTTGGGGAATCTCCCAATATTAGTATTGAGAGGTATTAATGACCAGTGATTGTTATTCCCTGCTATTTTGAAGTTGGTGGTGTTGGTGTCTGTGTAGTTGTGTGTGCCTCTCTTGCTTTTGCTGGTATGGAATTACTTATTTCTTGTGTTTTCTTGGATGTAGTTATCCTCCTGGGGTTGGAATTTTCCTACTATTATTTTATGTGTTATTATTTTATGTTTTGTCCACTGTATCTGTGGATAGATACTGTCTGAATTTGGATTTGTCTTGAAATATCTTGTTTTGTTCACTGAAAACGACTGAGAGTTTTGCTGGGTATAATAGTCTAAGTTGGAATCTGTAAAGTTTTAGAGGTTTAAAGATATCCAGGCCTTTCAAACTTTTTGATGCTCTGTTGAGAAGTCAGGTGTAATTCTGATAGCTCTGCCTTTTTATTGACCTTCCCATTTTCCCTTGATGCTGTTAATATTCATTCTTTGTTCTGTAGATTTTCTGTTTTAATTACTATATGGCAGAAGGGGGTTTTGTTGTATAAGCATCTTGTATGTTTATAGGCATCTCTTTCACTAGGTTGGGAATTTTTCTTCTATGATTGCATTGAAAGTATTTTCTGGGCCTCAGAGCTGGTACTCTTTACCTTTTTCTATTTCTATTATTCATGGGTTAGGTCTTTTCATTGTACCCTAGATTTACTAGATGTTTTGTGTCAGGAATTTTTAGATTTAACATTTTCTTTGACTGATGTATCAATTTCTTTCTTCTTTTTTTGTGATGAAAGTCTTTTTTAATTTTTACAATCCAGCAGTTGCCTCCCTTCCCGGTCCCCGCTCCTACAGTTTCTCATCCCATTCCTCCTCCCCCTGTCTCCAAGAGGATACCCACACACAAAGATCTCCCAGCTCCCTGAGGCCTCAAGTCTCAAGGATTCAGAGCATCTTCTCCCACTGAGGCCAGACTAGGCAATCCTCTACTATATGTGTCAGGAGCCTTGGATCAGCTTGTGTATCCTGCCTGATTGGTGCCTCGGTGTCTGGGAGCTCCCAGAGTTCTAGGTTAGTAGAAACTGCTAGTCTTCCTTTGGGATCACCTCCCTCTTCTGTTTCTTCCATCCTTCCCCTAATTAAATCATATGGGTCCCCTATTTCAGTTCAGTGATTGAATGTAAATATCTGCATAGTCAGCTGCTGGTTAGGCCTCTCAGAGGACAGCCTTGCTACGCCCCCATCTGTAAACACATCATAACATTAGTAATAGTCAGGCCTTGGTGCCTCCCTGTAAGGCGTATCCTCAGTTGGGCCGGTCACTGAACTGCCCTTCCTTAAGTCTCCATTTTTGAACTTGTAGTTCTTTTAGATAGGAACACTTCTGGGTCAGAAATTTTGACTGCGGTTTGGTAACACCATCCCTCCTCTTTGTGCCCTGTCTATCTATTGGAGTTGGACTCCTCAATTTCTTCTCCCCACTGTTGAGTACTTCATCTAAGGCTATAGATATATGCTTCTATCCTGTATATTGTATTAATGCTTGGTATCCGAACTTAGATCTACATGATTGCACAAGAAATTTTCTGGCTAAGCAATCCACCCATCCCTGAAATGCCACTTTTAAGTAATTGAACATAAACCAAATTTATTAAGAACGGACTTGTAAGAGTGAAGTCAAAATAAAGCTAGTTTTAGGGACTAGAGAAATGACTCAGCAGCTAAAGACATGTACTTCTCTTACACAGGACCAAGTTCAGTTCCTTGCATCCACACTCTATATCTCTTACCTACTTTGAACTCCAGTTCCAGGGGATCTGATGCTCTCTTTTGTCCTCGATGAACATTGTACTCATATACATACACAAATCCATACACACATACACACACAAATACACATGAGAATACACATAAAAATGAGAAAAATTAAAATTGTTATATTAACTTTTGTCCAAGTGTATTCTTTACATTCATTATGAATATGCAGAGAAATGGGAAAACTGGAACTAATCTTATGTACTACTTATATTGTAAATATCAGAAACTGAGCAAAAGTAACATTTCCAAAAGATATTGTAAACTTCCATTTTTCTGAAGGTTTTCAGGAAAAAAAAGAAATAAAAAGAGATAGGTTTCCCTTAGGATCTATTTGTTATGTGTCAAAATTTGATAGGAAAAAATGGAGACAGAAAGAGCTGAAACAAAGAAGGAAGGAAATATGAATTATCATATTTATTTTATAAGAGGGAGCACTAAGAAATTCAGCTATTTAGCAGTTTTCTGACATCATACTACAATAGTACATTACAATATAGACTCCTGACTCTCTTCAGTAGTTTCTTCTGCCCTATACTCTATCTCCCACTTAAGGTAGCTTGGGCTGGGTTAAAGTCCCATTTTCAGTAGTAGTAGGATAGTAGACACCCCATGCATCCTCTAGTACAAGAAGTGGCAATCATACTCTGTAAAAGGTGACACAGTGAATGTCATATTTTGCAACTCATAGAGTATATTCCACAGCTTTGATGTATTTGTTTCATAAAAAATAAAAAAAAAATCTTTAAACTCACGTGAATTACTTGTGTTCCAGTAAGACTTTATTTTATGTACAATGCAATTCTAATATCTTATCATTCTTAGGCTATCACAAGAGATAAACTAAGCTTTCAACTTTAACCATCTAAAATTGTGTGAAATGGTCGCATTTTATTGGCCAAAAAGGGAATAGCTCTGAGGTGGCTCATGGACTACAGTGTATCAACACCTGCTCTAGTAATGACCCACAGAAGGACATTAGCCACTCTTTATTGCCTGTTTGAAGGAAAATCAAAGCTGCCTTCTTTGGTGGGACTCCTGAATGAGGTCTGAACTGGAGACTGTTGTAAAAGAAGCAGTTTTCATGAATAGAATCCCTTTGTCTTTGACTGGCAAAGCTATTTTATGCTCAGGCATGTTCTTTTTATGAAATGTACCAGTTGGCAAAGAACCACTCCAAGCTTTGGTGCACTAGCATCACAATCTGAATCATTGGCTGCAAGGATTTAGCAGTTTGAAAACTGCCGTTGGCAAGAAAGATGGAGAATTCAGTCATTAATCTTAAATGCTTCAGAAAAACAAATGTCTATACATATACAACGAACAAATCACTTTTAAAAAAATAAATACATTTGTAGGCAAAATGAGATTCATGATGCCTGAAAGTTTGGTTAGTCTGGGCATATACTGAGTTTCAAGGACTTGAAAGAAGATTAAAACAGTTTCTTAAAAGGTTTGAAGGTAAGGGACAGGCATATCACCTGATGAACCAAGCACCTGGGTGCTTTTCAGTCAAATTATGATAATTTCAGGCTTATCAGCTTGCTCATATCACAGAAAAATTAAAGGAAATTATTGTAGAACTCTTTAATTTTTATTTTATTTTATCCAAGTATTTATTAATATTATCTGAGCTTATAATGAAATTATAACATTTCTCTCTTTCCTTCCCTCCGTAATCCCCCCAATTTTCCCCCTTCTGCTCTTCTTCAATCTCATGGTCTTTTTTTCACTAATTGTTATTGCAAGTATATATGTATATTTATACACATACATATTCCTAAATATAGCTCATTCAGTCCATGTAAGGTTAATGGTATTCATTTGGCACTGAACAACCAATTGTTATGCTGCTCCCTGGAAAACGCCCTCTCCCACTCTCAGCTTTCCTAAGCTGCTTGTAGTTCTTTGTGTAGGACTGAGGCCTCTTGGGCTTTTGCCCATCTTCTTTGGCATGTCTACTGGCTTTACCCTTGTTCAGCTCATGTTTGGACAGTTATATTGGTGAGACTTTTTATGAATATAGTTTCTGATAGATGAAAGAACAAAAACTCCAATGCCATACATGAAAAGCACCCTTTCTTTGTTTTGTTTTCTGTTTTTGATTTTTTTTTTTTTGAGACAGGGTTTCTCTGTGTAGCTCTGGCTGTCCTGGAACTCACTCTGTAGACCAGGCTCACCTTGAACTAAGAAATCCACCTACCTCTGCCTCCCAAGTGCTGAGATTAAAGACATGCACCAACACTGCCCAGCTTGATTTTTTTATTTTTAAATTGATTTACTTTTTACACTAAATATTCTATTCCCCAACCCTGCCATCCACACTCTGACTGCTTCACATCCCACACCTCCTTTCCACCCCCACTCCCTCATCTCCACATGGATGTCCCCACCCCCACTTCACCTGACCTCTAAACTCCCTGGAGCCACCAGTCTCTTGAGGGTTAGTTGCATCATCTCTGAATGAACACAGACCTGGAAGTCCTCTGCTGTATGTGTGTTGGGGGCCTCATATTGGCTGGTGTTTGCTGCCTGTTTGGTGGTCCAGTGTTTGAGAGAATTCAGGGTCCAGATTAATTAAGACTGCTGGTCCTCTTACAGGATAGCTCTTCTCAGCTTCTTTCAGCCTTCCCTAATTCAACAACAAAGGTCAGCTGCTTCTGTCCATTGGTTGTGTGCAAATATCTGCATCTGACTCTTTTAGCTGCTTGTTGGGTCTGCAGTCATGACAGGTCCCATTTTGTGAGTGCTCCATAGCCTCAGTAATAGTGTCAGGCTTTGGGACCTCCCCTTGAGCTGGATCCCACTTTGGGCCTGTCACTGAACCTTCTTTTACCCAGGATCCTCTCCATTTCCATCCCTTTCAGACAGGAAGAATTATGGGTCAGAGTTTTGACTGTGGGATGGCAATCCCTCACTTGATGCCCTGTCTTCCTGCTGGAGATGGGCTCTATAAGTTCCCTCTCCCTACTGTCGGGCATTACATCTAAGGTCCCTCCCTTTGATTCCTGAGAGTCTCTTACCACCCAGGTCTACTGTGCATTCTGGAGGGTCCCCCAACCTCCTATTTCCTGAGGTTGCCTGTTTCCATTCTTTCTGCTGGCCCTCAGGGCTTCAGTCCTTTTCCCTCAGCCAATACCAGATCAGGTTCCCCTTCCTCCCCCACTTACCCCCCCTAACCACTTTCCCTCCCAGGTCCCTCCCTCCCCCCTACTTGTGATTGCTTTTTTCTCTCTCCCAAGTGGGACTGAGGCATCCTCACTTGGGCATTTCAGCTTGTTGACCTTTTTGAGTTCTATGGGCTGTATCTTGGGTATTCTGTATTTTTTTCCTAATATCCACTTATTAGTTAGTACAAACCATGCACAACCTTTGGGGTCTGAGTTACCTCACTCAGGATAATATTTTCTAGTTCCATCCATTTGCCTGCAAAACTCAAGTGTCCTTCTTAATAGCTGAGTAGTATTCCATTATGTAACTGTACCACATTTTCTGTATCCATTCTTCTGTCTTGGTACATCTAGGTTGTATTCAGCTTCTGGCTATCACAAATAAGGCGACTATGAACATAGTGGAACATGTGCCCCTGTAGCATGGTGGGGCATCTTTTGGATATATTCCCAAGACTGGTATAGCTGGATCTTCTGGTAGATCTATTTCCAATTTTCTAAGGAACCTCCAGATTGATTTCCAGAGTAGTTGTGCCAGTTTGCAATCCCACCAGCAAGAGGAGTGTTCCCCACATCCTCTCCAACGTGTGTTGTCATTTGAGGTTTTGATCTTAGCCATTCTGATTGGTGTAATGTGGAATCTCAGGGTTGTTTTTAATTGCATTATTCTGATCACTAAGGACTTTGAACATTTCTTTAGTTACTTCTCAGCCATTGGAGATTCTTCAGTTGTGAATTCTCGGGTTAGTTCTATACTCCAATTTTTGATTGGGTTGTTTGGGTTTTTTTTGTGTGTGTGTGTGATTAACCTCTTGAGTTCTTTATATATTTTGGATATTAGTCCTCTATCAGATTTGGGGTTAGTGAAGATTTTTTACCAATCTGTAGGTTGCCAATTTGTCTTATTGACTATGTTCTTTGCTTTACAGACGCTTTCTAGCTTCATGAGGTTCCATGTATCAATTATTGATCTTAGAGCATGAGCCATTAGATTCTGTTTAGGAAATTTCCCCCTGTGCCAATGAGTTCAAGGTTCTTTCCCACTTTCTCTTCTGTTAGATTCAATGTATCTGGTTTTATGTTAAGGTTCTTCACATAAGACAACAAAAAGAAATCAAGAGGATACACACTGGTAAAGAAGAAATAAAGGTATCACTATTTGCAGATGTTTAGTATACATAAAGGACCCCAAAAATTCTACCAGAGAACTTCTCCAGCTGATAAACAACTTCAGCAAAGTGGCCTGATATAAAATTAACTCAAATAAATCAGTAGCCTTCCTTTATACAAAGGATAAATAGACTGAGAAAGAAATTAGGGAAACAACTCCCTTCACAATAGCCACAAATAATGTAAAATATCTTGGGGTAACTCTAACCAAACAAGTGAAATACCTGTATGACAGTAACTTCAAGTATCTCAAGAAAGAAATCAAGGAAGATCTCAGAAAATGGAGAGATCTCCCATGCTCATAGATTGGCAGAATTAACATAGTAAAAATGGCCACCCTTCCAAAGGCAATCTATAGATTCAATGCAATCCCCATCAAAGTTCCAACACAATTTTTCAAAGACATGTAGTAAAGTGCCATTCTCAAATTCATCTGGAAAGGCAAAAAAACAAAAACAAAAACAAAAAACAAACAAACAAACAAACAAAAAACCAGAATAGCGAAAACAATTCTTAACAATTAAAGAACAACTGGGGAACTCATTATCCCTGAACTTAAGCTTTACTACAGAGCAATAGTGATAAAAACTGCATGATATTGGTACAAATACAGACACATTGATCAATAGACTAGAACTGCAGACCCAGAAATAAAACCATATACTTATGGTCACTTGATCTTTGACAAAGATGCCAAAAATATACAATGGAAAAAAGAAAACATCTTCAATTAATAGTGTTTGTCTAACAGGTTGTCTGTATGTAGAAAAATGAAAATAGGCCCATATTTGTCACCTTGTACAAAGCTCGAGTCCAAGTGGAAAAGCATTCTTTTAAGCTGTTGGCAGGAACTACACAAAAGGGGTATACAAGAGGGGTGAGGCAGGAGTGGGTGGGTGGGTTGGGGAATACATTCTTAGTGGGAAAGGAGAGATTAGGTAGGGGCTTTGCAGAGGGAGAACAGGAAGAGGGATAACATTTAAAATGTAAACAAATAAAATGATTAATAAATAAAAAGGGAGAGAAAGAGACCCCAAAACATACAGCCTATTGCAGTTACCCTGGGTTGTACCACCAGAGTAGAATGTAAGTTGCTGAAGACATTATGGAATTCAGAATCAGGTCCCAGAAACCCTTGAGATGGAACTAAGTTTAATGTTCCCTCCCCAAAGACTAACATTTATGGTCACAAAAGGCATACTCCAAACTTCCAAAGGAAAGGGACAACTAACAGTTCTACATAAGTATGGGGCCTTTGAACCTCATCAATGACCAGCATGTCTTGATAACCCTACAGATTCAGTAGTGTCACACATACTTTGACAGTAACCAACAGCTCTCTAATTGGATGTCAGACAGGTTCAACAAGAAGGTGACCATAACTGGCACTTGAAACTTAGCTAACTACTCAGCTCCAGTAAAGTCATGGTTATTGGAGGACAATCTACAAGCACTAATGGCCTAACCAGCATAGCCCTAACAATAATCTCAATTTTTGTCCTTAGACCCATAGATAACAGTAGTTGTCACTGCTCATCAAGGAAACCGCTCTTGAAAACATGCAGTGATCATACAGAAAACCCATAACCAATCAAAATACAGAGCTCTGGATCCCAGTCTCAATGGACACTTTAAATCTCATGGAGCATTTTGGAAGATGACAGGATTGTAATAGCAAAGGATCATGGAGTTTGCTGTGAGATTGGTTCTAACTTCTATTTGAATCTTCACTTGCTAAATAAAACTGTAGATCAAGGAGACCCTACACTTGCTACTTCCTTTAAATTCACGGTGTTAGACTCAAACTTAGGCTTCTATTCTAGAGCAATATATAGTAAGGAGGGCTACCTACTGCTTTTTCCCTCTAGGAAGAGGGATGAGACTATTACTGGCCCTACATACCACTACTATCCACCCAACATAGACTTTCTTTACATCTCTTCCGCTAACGTCGAATAGACAGTGACAAATATTGCATTTTTATTACTAATTTACAGTAGCTCATTTTCTCACATCTTACAGATGTTTAACAAATGTTTAGATAAGTAATTTTATTTAATGAATAAAAGAATTAGTTCTCAACAAAAGGCATTTTTGAAAGTTTCATTTTTTGATAAGGATTTGGGTCAGGATTGGTGTGGTTCCTATTTCTAAAGAATTCTAATGCTTAAAAATTGCAGTAGCCACTGAAAAATTTCCTTGTCACTGAATTCATTTCCTTGTAAAAGAAGTACTAATATTACTTCTATTTTAGGTAAAGACAACAAAGACTAGGAGGAAAAGTACATCTGTCAAGATTCCATAAAAGAGACTAAACTAGGACCCAAATCCACTTCCATTTGACTCAGATCTCTAGGCATGTAACCATTGCATAAATCCTATAAATGTGCAACCCTGTTAATGTTTCTCCTCAGGCAGTGGAAAAGAGGATGGTTGTCTATAAATGCCTTCTGTATGTCCTTTTACTCCCATCGACTTCAGGGAATTTCTAGAGAAAATGAATGATTCTAGAAATATACTCAAATCCCAAATCCAGAAGTAAAAAGCTATTAGCTTGGCTTTCAGGATCCTATTTCCCTGGAAGACATTCTTTCATTTTGACATCACTGGATTATCAATCCATGAGCTCCATCATCAGTTTCAGTCTTGTGTTGACATTCCAGGTCTTTTCAAACAAGCTTGCCCACCCTTTTATATTAGAGTCATGACTTTGGGTGGTAGAATGTGAGAAGAAAAACAGTGCTTTATCTTGTATTTATACAAGTTTATCCAAGCTAAGAAGAAACAAAATTGCAAAGTGCAGCATAGCCAAGCATGTACATTTCAGTGAAAGCAAGAGCTGCTTCATGAGTCAAGGATGGAGTCTGTGGGAGAAGGTAGTAGAGGACTATTCTCTTCAATAATCTCATTCATACAAGAATCTAATGTAACTAAATATAATTCAGTTAGTCACAAAAAAAAAAAAACAAAGTGAAATGAATGTTCAATAAAGCTTTAATAAAATTAACTTTTAAGGTCTGGAAATGCAACTCAGTGGTTCAGTTCTCAGCACCTATTTTGGGCAGATCCAAAACACAGGAACTCTAGCTCCATGAGATCCATTGTTCTCTTCTGTCCTCCACTGGTACTCAGACACCATGTCCATATATATGCACACAGGCACACTCACACAAACAGAAATAAAATAAACCCTTATCAAAACTGTGATTACAATATCGGATGTGTTACAACTCTGATGGCCTTGTTACATAAAGCTTATGTGGTTGTGTTTGCATATTGTCTAGATTAAACATTTAAACAAAATGTCTTCCCAACAAAGACAATTATAGTATAAATAATCACCATGAGTTGATTAAGTAAATGGGCAGATAACAAGTTTGAATGAACTAAGCATGTGACTTTAGTGAACACAATATCTTTGCAAAATTCTGAATTCTTAATATTTAAAAGTTTACATCAAGTTAAAGTTTTATGCTTTTGAAGACAAAGCTTTCCAACAATTATGTCTGTGTGTAATGATCAACCAAATTTTCATAGAGTTGGTCCTATACATTTTACTCACCTGCTGGGCTCCTGAAGAACTTGAGTTAACAGAAGCTGGTACCAAATGTTACTAATGTATTATTACCTTTAAGTTCTATGCAAAGAATATCCAACAATTTAAAGGAGGATAGGTTTACAGTTACTATGTCCCATCATGGTGAGAAAGGCATGGAAGCCACAGTAGGTAGCTGGTTGAACATTTTACAGAGAGTGGGAGACCCTGAAACACTTAGACCTAAATGAAATGTCCCCATCAACTCCCTCCCCTCAGAGCTCAGAAAACCCCATAGAAGAGAAGTCAGAAATATTAGACAAGACTAAAGCAGTATGCACAGAGGTCTGCACAAGGGCCTGCACGGGGTCCTTCACAAGGTCTGCATGGGTCTGTGCAACATCTACTGCATGTATATTACAGCTTCCTGTTTAGTGTTTCTATGGGATTCTCTGATCCTTGTGCCTTCTATTGAGTTGTCTTTCCAACCACTATATGGTAGGTTTTTTTTTTATCTTATATATTTTACTTTGTTATATTTTAAATGAATGAATAAATGAATGAATGAATACTGGCTGTGAAAGTAAAATATAATAACTGTTCTATTACTTATACCTGCTGGGAGAGGGAATATCTGTTTTCCCCCAGAATGGCACTGGGTATATCAACCATTCCAGGACAGCCTTCATGTTCAGGAGTAGTTGACCAAAGTGTAATGGATTCCACAGATTCTTTGTGTGCTTTTATTTGATTACAGTTTGGTGTTTTGTTTTTCAACTTTGGTGTGGTTTTATTTTGATTTCTTGGTGTGAGGGGGTTGTTGTTGTATTAAGAAGTTTTTTGTGTTTTGAGAAATAACTAAAAGTCAGATAGGTAGGGGTGGGAAAATATCTTGAAGGACTGGGGGAAGTGAAAATATGATCAAAATATAAAGTTTAAAAATTGTTTTAAAGTATAAAAAATAAATAAAAAGAAAATTTAGCTTCCACTTTTTTTCACAGACTATAGAGTGTACTATTTTAACAAATCACAAACTCAAAGTCACATAGACTTTCCAGTGTTTTCTCCAACACTTTTAGAGTTTAGCAGTTTAACCTGTAACCATTTTGTGCCTTTATTGTACGATAATTAATAAACAAAATTATTATAACTTTTTTCTGCCATTTGAAAATAAAGATGGCCTTAACTATGAGGAGGCTCTTAAAACCTCAATGACCTTATGTAAATGAAGGCAGTGTATGATTGAATGGCTAACTTCTGTTTGCTCAAATCAGCTTTCCATGATTCACACTCCTCCTTGCAAAGGACCTCATTCTTTTCTCATATAGTTTTACAAATATGAGTATTTCTGGTTCGAGATGAGCCAAATGACCCTCTACCTTCTATGTAGTTAATCTTTTCAATCACAAGGGACAATTTCTCCAAGTCTTTTCAAAAAGCAGATGATCTGGTAGTCTGAAAACATACTACCAATGTTTGTTTCTAGCAAGAAAATTGAAAGTGCCAGAAAACTGAAAATGTTCAAGTCATTTTTGATATAAAGATTAGAAAATTGTATGTCTATATTATGAAACGTTTTAATTAGAATTCTGTATCATTTTTACAATATAGAAACAGAGACTACCTGAAAAAGTGTGGGGAATGTGAAGTGACAAAAAGACTACAGTGGTTGATTACATGAGGAGTAGGGAGGATGTTGTATGAATATTTCAAATATAGAAATGTAAGGAGGATATTGTATGAATATTTCAAACATAAAAACATAATGATATTATAGAAAGTAGGAGAGGAGACTTTCAGGAACTTCTAGTTATATACAACATGGAGGAATGAAGATGAGGAAATGGATAATCTACTTGGAGAGGTATGTCAGGCCATCTCCATACAGTTAGGGAGGAAGAATGAAAATGAAATAGAAGGGTTGGAGAGATCAGGAAGTAACTAAGTAAATGAAAGGAATACTGAGTACAGTTCAAGAGACAAAAAGAGACAGAGAGAGAGAGAAGGAGAGAGAAAGAGAGGGAGAGGGAGAGAGGGAGAGAGAGAAAGAGAGAGAGAGAGATGTGAGAAAAGTAAGTGGAAATTGACCCATAGCAGTATATTAATCTAATTTCTTACCCATAGTATAATTGGATTAAAAACTGAAATATCAAAACTGCCTTTAGACTGATCTGTAACTCATACTTCAAATAGTCTACATGTCTCTTGTGAGAAAAGGTAATAGCTTTTATATCTTTGAGTTCATTGCTTTATCTAGTTCTGTAAATTGAACTGTAGGATAAGAACAATTATGTGAAAACACAAACAAGTTTAAAAATTAATTTTGCCAGCTAATTAAATCAATTTCATGTCACTCATATAGCCACTATGTAAATAATATTATTGAATAGATGGATCTGTACACAGTCTGTCAAATTGGAAGATCACATAAAAATATCAGTGTTATTGTAATTATTTTTAAAAGCAATATAATGATTAAACATAAACAAAAGATATGCAAGGAAAGCATGAAAATATTTTGCTTCAAAGGAGATTCTGAAGCAATTAATTAGTGTGATCTTTTTTCTCTAACAATCTAGAAAATACTAAACTTGTAATTGACAAGCACTAATTCACAAAGTGTTTGTGACCAGAGCAAGTAGTCTCCATTCTTCTAATTTGAAGCTTCTTGCATAGTGGCTATATGAGTGACATGAAATGGATTTAATTAGCTTTAATTTAAATTTTAGTTTAATTTTTAAACTTGTTTGTGCTTTCACATAATTTTTCTTATCCCACAATTCAATTTACAGAGCTAGATAAAGCAATGAACTCAAAGATATAGAAGTTATTACCTTTCCTCATAAGAGACATGTAGACTATTTGAACTATGGAGTTATACATAAAGTAAGAAGCTACACAGACTACATACTGGAAATTTTAATAAATCACTATATGGAGATTAGTTACAAATCTGAGTGGAGATCTATCTTCGCTCAGCCTAACAAGTTCTCTATGCTTTTGGATGTCTAGTCCTTGGAAAGAGCCTAAAGAAAGGGTTTATGTGACAAAGACTTATCAAGAAAGTAATCGGAAGAGAATTAGTAAAGTAAGCAGGGAAAACAGAAGAAAACAAACAGAGAGTCAGGAAAGGATGCAATTTAAGACCACTTTGTAACAACATCCATTGGGCTGCCCTGATCCTATATAATGGTACAAGTCTCTTATTGGCCTTTCCAAATATTATGGTATGGTACTTATTCAAGAAGTAACTCATAGCCAACATGTGCTGTCATCTGAAGTTTTAATCCTAGCCATGCTGATTGGTGTAAGGTAGAATCTCAGGGTCATTTTGATTTGCATTTCTCTTATCACTAAGGACTTTGAAGATTTCTTTAGGTGTTTCTCAGCCATTTGAGATTCCTCTGTTGTGAATTCTTGGTACAGTTCTATATCCCATTTTTTGATTAGGTTGTTTGATTTTTTTGGTGGTTAGCTTCTGACTTCTTTATATATTTTGAATACTAGCTCTCTGTCTCATGTAGGGTTAGTAAAGATTTGTTCCCAATCTGTAGGTTGTTGATTTGCCTTATTGGCTATGTATTTTGCCTTACAGAAGCTTTCAAGTTTCATGAGGTCCCATTCATCAATTTTTGGTCTGAGAGCATGGGCTATTGGAGTTCTGTTTAGGAAATTTCTCCCTGTTCCAATGAGTTCAAGGCTCTTTCCCACTTTATCTTCTATTAGATTCAGTATATCAAGTTTTATGTTGAGGTTCTTGATCCACTTGGACTTGAGCTTTGTGCAAGGTGAAAATATGGGTGTCTATTTTCATTTTTCTACATAGAGACAACCAGTTAGAACAGCATCATTTGTTGAAGATGCTTCCTTTTTTCCATTGTATACGTTTGGCTTCTTTGTCAAAGATCAAGTGACTATAAGTGTGTGGTTTTATTTCTGGGTCTTCAATTCTGACTCTGTACAAATACCATTCAGTTTTTATCGCTATTGTTCTGTAGTAAAGCTTGAGGTCAGAGATTGTGATTCCCCAGCCATTCTTATATTGTTAAGTATCATTTTTGCTATTCTGGGTTTTTACCTTTCTAGATGAATTTTGGAATTGCTCTTTCCATGTCTTTGAAGAATTGTGATGCAATTTTGATAGGGATTGCATTGAATCTGTAGATTATCTTTGGTATGATGGTCATTTTCACTATGCTAATTCTGCCAATCCATGAGCATGGAAGATCTCTCTATTTTATGAGATCTTCCTTGATTTCTTTCTTGAAGGACTTGAAGTTATTGTCATACAGGAGTTACCCAAGATATTTTTTATTATTTGTTGCTATTGTGAAGGGTGTTGTTTCCCTTCATTTGTAAAAAGGAAGGCTACTGATTTATTTGAGTTAATTTTATATCTAACCACTTGATTGAAGTTTTTGGCAAAGATGTGGAGAAAGAACACTCCTCGATTACTGGTGGGATTGCAAACTGGTACAACCATTCTGGAAATCAATCTGGAGGTTTCTCAGAAGATTGGAAATATATCTACCTGAAGATCCAGCAGTACCACTCTTGGGAATATACTCAAAAGATGCCCCACCATGCCAAAGAGGTATGTGTTCCACTATGTTCATAGTTGCCTTATTTGTGGTAGTCAGAAGCTGGATACAACCTAGATGTCCCAAGACAGAAGAATGGATACACAAACTGTGGTTCATTTACACAATGGAATACTACTCAGCTATTAAGAATGAGGACATCCTGAGTTTTGCAGACAAATGGATGGAACTAGAAAAGATCATCCTGAGTGAGGTAACTCAGACCCAAAAGGACATGCATGGTATGCACTCATTAATAAGTGGATATAAGCCAAAAAATAGTGCCAAATACTCAAGATACAGCCCACAGAACTCAAACAGGTCAACAAGATGAAGGGCCCAAGTGAGGATTCCTCAGTCCAACTTGGGAGGGAGAGGAAAGCAACCACAAGGGGGAATGAAGAGACCTGAGAAGGAAAGGGTATGGGGGGAGGCCAGAGAGGGAAACTTGATCTGGTATTGGGTGGGGGAAAAGGACTAAAGTCCCTGAGGGCCAGCAGAAAGAATGGAACCAGGAAACCTCAGGAAATAGGAAATTGGGGGCTCTCTAGAATGCGCCGGAGACCTGGGAAGTAAGAGACTCTCAGGACTCAAAGGGAGGGACCTTAGATGTAATGCCCAAAAGTATGGAAAGGGAACTTATAGATCCCACCTCCAACAGGAGGACAGGGCATCAAGTAAGGGATGGGGTTGCTATCCCATAGTCAAAACTCTGACCCATAATTCTTCCTTTCTGAAAGGGATGGAAATGGAGAGGATCCTGAGTAAAAGAAGGTCCAGCGACAGGCCCAAAGTAGGATCCAGCTCAAGGGGAGGTCCCAAGGCCTGACACTATTACTGAAGCTTTGGAGCACTCACAAAATGGACCTATCATGACTGCCCTCTGAAAGACCCAACAAGCAGCTGAAAGAATCAGATGCAGATATTTGCACCCAACCAATGGGCAGAACCTGCTGACCCCTGTAATTGAGTTAGTGGAAAGCAGGAAGAAGCTGAGGAGGAGGGCAAAGAAGGAGGAAGAGGAGGAGGAGGAGGAGGCAATTAAAAGAGGATGGAGGAAAAACAAGATTCAATGAGACAAATACTACTCACTTTCTCTCTTTTATGTGAATGTACATTTTAAATTATGTGTGTGTGCCTCTATGTGAGCATGTGTGTGTGCATGTGTATATGCATATGTGTGTGCCTGTGTATGAGCATGTGTGTATGTATATATGTGCATGTGTTTCTGCATATGTGTGTCCCTATGAGTGAGCATGTGTGTGCGTGTGTCTGCATCTGTGTGTATGTGTGTATACACATGTGCCCATATGTACGCATCATGGATAATCAGTTCTGATATAATGTCAGGTACACAGAATTCTAGACCTTAATAGATCAGTTTTCAGAAGCCATTTACAGAGCAATTGACAAAAGGAAGAGGCTTTCTGTCCATTGAGAAGTCTTTTACAAATCTCATTATTAAGTTGTTGGTATATTTCTGTAGAGCCTGGAGAGACACATTTTTCTGGTGACTCTCTCTCTCTCTCTCTCTCTCTCTCTCTCTCTCTCTCTCTCTCTCTCTCTCTCACACACACACACACACACACACACACGCACATACATACACGCACATACACATACACAATACTCACATGCTCCTGAGATTTTAAATTTGGACAAATAACTATTCAAAATAAAGTAAAATAATCCAAATTGGCATTGCCTAAGAGTGAAAGCAGATGTAAATTCCACTCTTCACTCCTCTATCTGAAAGGACAAGTCTCAGGCTTTGCCCTCTGTCAAACATGTCACAGTCCTCTGGGACATCACTTAGTAGCATCCAAGCAAACTCATTCCCAGGCTCTGATCCAGTTTCACACTGCATGGAAAGTACTTCAGTCAAGCTTCATCACATAATGCAAATTGGATGATGAAATAATAAATATACTGTGAGTTGCAGGATAAATATTAACCAGTTCAGGCCACAAATAGGACTTGAAAGAATATGTTCTCTATCCTGGGTCAGTGCTTATCTGAAAGAAGGAAGAAAACCAGCTTCTAACAAGTGATTAATCCAAGAAACTAAGCTAATATTCTTAAGCAGCATAGCAGCTTTTCCTATAATATCCTATTTGTATTTCTTCTATACTTGCCAGCTTGCTGCTCTTGTAACAAAATGCATGAGAAAAATCATCTTAAAAAATGAAAGCTTTATTTTTTGTTGACTAGTTTTAGGAGATAGCTGGAGGGTCTCATTGCTTTTAGGTCTGTGGTAGAGTATGAAAGTTGTCCGATGAACTCCACATGCATACTTCGGTGCATAAGCAGGCTCATGTGGGTGTGTGGGTATATATGTGTGCATGTGTGTGCATCATGGATTCACACACAATTTGAGGATTGCTCTGTAGAAGGCTGCTGAAGACTGATCTACTAAGGTCTAGAATTCTGTGTACCTGACATTATATCAGAATTGACCATCCATGATGCACACACATGATTTCTTCTTGGCAAATGACACTAAAGAGAAAACTACTCATCTCTTGATGTCTAGGAAGCTAACATTTTGAAAGCAAGAAACTGGAGACAAGACACATCTTTCAATGGTATATTGCTACTTCTAAGGCAAGAACTACTTTTCCAACTTTGTCCTACATCTTGATAGTCTCTTAATCCATGGGTTTACCAGTGGATTAATCCATTGATGTTATAAGACTAGTGATGCCAACTCTGAGTGTTCCACCTCTCAATACTATTGCATCAAGAGCCAGGTCTCCAATATACTGTCACAGTGAGATGGTTCATATCTTAGCAGCAATACTGAACAATAATAATGTGCCCAAAATGATTGGGCACAAATTTACTCTTTATTAAAACAAGGCCAAAGTGAAACAACTCTTACGTAATTAGAACTTCTGAAGTAATAGAAGATTGTAGTTGTTCATATAGGTGATTATGTAATGCACTCATTTTACATTTTTCACCAAAACTTTCTGTGCACACTCAACACTGGAGAAGTAGAGATGGAGTAGGAAGTGGCAGAAGAGCACTAAGCTTGAACACTAGTATCTGGCTCTGAATCTGACTGTGTCACCAGCTTGTTTCTCTAAAATCAAAGACTGTTTCACAGTACTGGACACTGTGCAAAGGGCCACACAGTCCTAATATAAGTACAAATGTCCTGAGCTTACTTTCTAAGCACTATCCAGAGTAATTGCTCTCAGTTAGCTTTTCTACCCTATTTGAGCTCCATGACTCATTCAAACAGCATGGCTGGCTTCTTACACTCTTTTGGTCATCTCTTATTACCCATCTCCTTTAGTATGTACTTCCTTGTTATTTATCAAAATGTTTGAACAACAAATTTTATATGATAAAATGATTGAAAGCACACTTATTTGGGAGATTGGGTCAATACACTGTCCTCAAATTAACAATGATAACAAAAACAATAACCACTGTAACCTAAGAAGTAACATTTTGAGCCCCTAATTGCTCAAAATAACTTATATAAACTCCATGTATGTTACATCACTAAACACTATCATGACCGCACCTACTTCCAAGGGGCAGAAGTTGATCTTAGAGGTATTTAGTGATCAGATTGGATTTTTAAATTTAAGTTCTGGGCTAGCCAGATTGCTGAGTGAGCTAAAGCATTTGCTGTGCATGTCAATAACATGTTTGATCCCCAGAACATACCGTAAAAGGAGGAAACTGACTGCTCAAAGTTTTCCTATGACCTCAACACATATACTTTTACCTATGCACATTGGGGCACAAACACACACACACATGCACACACACACAAACACAAACACACACACAAATATTTTTGAAAGAACAATTCTTTTTAAAATAGAAAATTTCTAAGTACTTCTGAGTACAGAAATAAACATTTCTCCTTGCACTCACCACATAAGGAACCTGGAGCATTTTTGCTAAGTGGAAAAAAAAGGAATTTGCCTCCCCATCTACTAATGAAAGTGACAATAGGAGGTGGAAGGATCATGGCATCCTAGCGTTCCATTTGATTGAACCAACAAAGAAATCAAAAATTAGTAGCTAGATAAAACCACACCTGGGTATTATTTGCCAGCATTGTTTGGGCATGAGAAAATACTAG
>NW_022196913.1:95489170-95548711 GCF_008632895.1 Mastomys coucha
AAAAAAAAAAAAAAAAAGTAAGGGGGCTAGCAAGATGGCTCAGCGGGTAAGAGCACTGATTGTTCTTCTAAAGGTCCTAAGTTCAAATCCCAGCCCCCATATGGTGGCTCACAACCACCTGAAATGAGATCTGATGCCCTCTTCTGGTGCGTCTGAAGACAGAGACAGTGTACTTATATATAATAATAAATAAATCTTTGGGCCAGAGCGAGTGGGGTTGACTGGAGTGAACAGAGGTCCTAAATTTAATTCACAACAACCATCTGTACAGCTACAGTGTATTCATATACATAAGATAAATAAATAATCTTTAAAAAATAGTAAAGGCTGAAGGATTATTTTGGCTTCCATATTCAGAGGCTTCTGTCCATGTTTACTTGGCCTTATGCACTTGGAGACAACTTGAGCGTAGAGGGAGAATTTAGCAAAGGGGTGAGGGCTTGCTCCAGGGCAGCTGGGAACATGAGAGAAGACAGAACAATAAGGATCTAGGTCAAGATATAGAGCCCCAAGATATGCCTCTGGAGACCTATTTATTCCAACTGAATACACGGCTCCTCCTAAGAGTCTGTTCAAAGTTCACATTCATAAATGGATCAAACTTTTCATTATGTGGGAGACCGTGCCTCCAGAAATCAAGTGTCTCTAGAAATGTCTTCTCAACGTGCCTAGATGTGCACTTTCTGAGTCGCTTAGGTTGCCCTAACTCCAATGAAGTGTACAATTAAAACTAGCCATCACAAGCAATACTTGTCTTTAGCTTGAGTCTGTTATAAAAGATGTTTCACTGGATGCCTAGTGTACATTCTCTTTTTGTAATAAAATTATCAATGATTAAATGGATTGAAAATCATGAAGATTACTTGGAACATAAATTATTTTTACATCTTTGATAAGGAAAGTAGAGCCTGCCTCATCTATTATGCCAAAGCTTGGTTGTCTTTGTTTACTTTTGTTCTCTGATGATCTATAGATGCTACTACCTAATTAAAAAATAAAAAGAAACCAACAACTTTTGTTACTCTCTTCTCTTCCCCTGAGATGGTACAGGGAAACAAAGCTTCTCTAATGAGGAATAAGAGTTTCACTTATCTGTAGGCATAAGTATTAAAATTGACTCAAGAATTATACTGGTTATCAAAGTTGCATCATGATTTCTAGACATGTATCTGTCTCTGTTTCTAGTTTCACAGTCAAATTCATCAGGTTCTTTTACAAAGACTCCTTGAACCTTCATTTAAAAATGGCTTCCCAGATGTGATGAGGTATTCTGGTCACAGACTTTTCTCATCAGAACTCCATTAAATCCTTCTACTCTAGAATATCAAGAGATGCTATTTTATGAGTCAGATAGTCCTGATGGCTTACAGTATCTTGGCAGCCTCTTCTGCCAGAAAACTGTGCCTGAGGAGTTATCAGGTTAACACATGTATCTCTGAATATCTTGATTCCTATGAAGATGATATTTCCAGAGCAATATTCACATGCTGGGATGAAAATAGGATTCATTTTCAGGTTGTCCACCACCTGAAGATACAATTTTTAAAAAATGGATTTTGTTGGTAGTATGCTATTGCCTTTCCACTCTTGATCTTTCAACACCCATTTAAAAATATGTCTTTTACCTATAGGAAGGTGAAAAAGTGACTTTCAAAACCACTATAATTCTTAACTGTATCTTAATAGATATTCTTCTTCCCACAGTTAAGTGGAGCTATCAATCCTCATTCAAAAAAAAAGAGCTTCTTTTTGTGGCTGATGGAAACCATAGCAAAAATCCATAAGGGCCAAAATGAAGAGAACAACTGACCAAGGGGTGCCCAATCCCAATTGATACAACACAAGCCCTATAACTAAAGCTCAGAGAACCTGACTAAAGTGGACCAGAAAGTTTATAAGTCAGAGGACGAAGACATCTGCCACTGTCTGGTGTCTTCTGTGTATGAAATGGAAGCTGCACATAGGAAATCTCAACAATATAACTCCATAAACAAGATAAACATGACAACATCAGCTGACATGACAATGTAAATGGAGGAAATCTCATAAAGCCCCTTCTAGATCAAAATCTACAGGCAATTGATGACAGCTCAGAGGGAGAATCTGTCTTTTCCAAGGACAAGCCCTGTAGTGGGTTATGCAATCCCAGGCATTCAGCCTTAAATATAAAAGTAATAATCGATGAACTCAGAAAAGTGTGTGTGTGTGTGTGTGTGTGTGTGTGTGTGTGTATAGTAACAGTAATTTTTTTTAAAGATGTTAGAAAATTGAATGAGGACTATAGGGTGAACACCAGAGAAACTGGAGGAGAGACAGTAAGGGGTGGAAATTATGTAAATATAGCTTGTTTATAAAATTCTCCAAAAAATTAAAGTAAAACTATAGATGTGTTTTAACTCTTTTTTCCCCATTTTCATATTTCCAGACAACTGGTTATTTTTGATTCTTCCCTGCCCCCTTCTCTTCTCACTCTTGCTCCAGCCCCACTCACTCAGGCCCATAGGTTTTTATTTGTTTCTCATTACGGATGGTTGTGAAACTACCATGTGGTTGCTGGGATCTGAAATCATAACCTCCAGAAAATCAGTCAACGCTTTTAACTGTTGAGCCAATTTCACCAGCCCCTATAGATGTGTTTTAAACTTAAGTCATAAACTGTTTTTATATTCACCACAGTAATGCTGAGCAGAAATGAAAACAAGAAGAGTGAAAAATACGTCACACCTCTTTGTTCCCATTCTTTGCTTACTGACTCACATGGATTGTTCTTGTATCATCATTTTTATTATCTTGCTACTGGGACCCAAATGTGGGAAAGGAGGAATGTTTATTTTTTACTCTGTCCCAGATAGAGGCATTTTCTTGTTGGAGTTATCAACCCAA
The DNA here is from genome assembly GCF_008632895.1 of Mastomys coucha. NCBI lineage: Eukaryota > Metazoa > Chordata > Mammalia > Rodentia > Muridae > Mastomys > Mastomys coucha. Next base: position 95,492,054 of record NW_022196913.1, read on the forward strand.
ATGTTAAGTCAAACATGTATCAAGCCTTTATAAACTTTTAAATATTTAAGATAAAGGGAAATTCTATAGATAACTATTATTGTGAATTTCTGTACTTCAAAAGAAAATTAAGAACAGGGCACAAGCACCAGTTACTTCTTGAGTTACTAGGTGTCCCTGAGAACAGAGGTTTCTTAACATCCCTAAAGGACAGAAGCTCACAACACCATTTATAGGTAAAAATGAGAGTTGTGTCCCCAAATATTGCAATTAAAATGGTGCAGGTATTCAATAAGAATTGAAGACATGGAAAGAAGAAAGAAACTATTAGGGAAGAATGAAGAAAAAGGGGGGTAAAGAGGAAGGAAGGGTGAAGGGAGGAAGGAGAAAAGAAAAGACAGAGAAGGCCTGGACATGTCTAATCCACTCTACTACCAGATTCTCTGTATCTGCCAATTTAAATTATTGTGTACCTACCTCCCTTCCTTTGTCATGTCCCTGGAGTATGTTCCACTTTATGGTAAAATATGGTGATGGGTTTAAAAGGAAGAACAAAGTTCAGGATAACAGACACACATATGCACCCATGCAGATACACACACACACACACACACACACACACACACACACAATTCACCATGTGTGCATATATATGCACACACACTTGAAACTGCGCAGATGTGTAGGTGTACACATACAAACGTGCATGCACATGCACACCTTTTCCACTATTAAGATGATAGCAAGCACTACTAAAATATGTTCTTTATATAAAGCAATACACTGTGATAAAGTAGGAAACAGTGGAAAGGTAGCTTTTATTCTTTTACTTAATAGCAAATACCAGTGTGAATTAGAATTAAATAATTCTAATTTACTTCTGAGCTTTATAGAATGGTTTCTATACATGGTTTCTAGAATGGTGATAATAACCATCATGCTAGCATGGCTGAGATCGTTTTGAATATTGTTGAAACATCAAATCAAACAGTTGGTACAATGTTTTGTAAAGTCTGTATTTGAAAATTCTTTAATGAAAAAAAGAAGTTGTATTGTTGTTTTTATTTACTCCTCCAAGGATTCTGTTTATTATTGCTTTGTTCAGTTTTGAGGTAGTCTCTTCTGTATCCTATGCTGGCTTCAAGCTGTGTAATAGAGGATGAACTTTGAACCTTGTGTAAAAGATTTCATACCCATTTTTATAAGGGACTAGCAATCAAACCCAAGGCTTCTTGCATGTAAAGTAAGCACTCTATCAGATAAACTACATTCCCAGTTCTCCTTTAGATTTTCAAGGGATTCTGAATGCATTTTAGAAACGGACAAGGGATATACAGAATGAATCAAAGTGGAGTTCTGACGTTTGTCATCAGTGGCCTACAATTCTTTCTTTTATTCTTATGTACACACACACTGAAAGAGTAAGTGGAATGTGGTAGAAAGCCAATAAGCATTTCTATTGGCTCAAAGGTATCAAAAACTGTGTCTGGGAATAGTGAAGTCAATGAAAATATATTTAATATTACTAGTTATCAAGGAAAAACAAGTTCAGCCTGAAGTTAGACACCACTTCATGCATAGAAGAGCCAAAATCTAAATAGTCATGAATTGCTAACGTCTAATTGGACTTTAAGAGCATGCTAAGGAGATAGCTTTACTTAGTCAGCAAAGTGACCCCCCCCCAATGTAACCATGAGGACCTCAGTTCAGATACCCAGCATCTACCTAAATTTCAGGCTTGGTGGTATACTCTACAACCAAAGTCCTGGGTGGACAGCAACAGGAGGATTCCTGGACCAGTCAGGCTAGCTGAAGCAAAGGGGTTCACTTAGCGAAGGTGCCCAAAATAATAATGTAGATATCAATAAAAGGAGTCAGAGGATATTAACTGCTAGTCTGCACACACACACACATACACATACACACACACACACACACACACACACACAGAGAGAGAAAGAGAGAGAGAGACAGAGACAGAGACAGACAGACAGAGACAGACTAAATGCATCTTTGCTTTTAATAATATGACTAGATTAATCATTTAATTAATGAACTTTGCCTAAGATTCCATTATGATTACAAGTGGTGATCATATAACTCATATATCTTGTACATTTACTAGTTAATGATGCCCTCTTCTTTTTTTATTAGATATTTTCTTTATTTACATGTAAATTTCTCCTTTCCCAGTTTCCCCTCCAAAAACCAAACAAACAAAAACAAACCCCTGTTGCCTCTCCCCTCCCCATGCCTGCCACCCCACCCTCTCCCACTTATTGGCCCTGGCATTCCCCTACACTGGGGCACAGAACCTTCACAGGGCTGAGGTCCTCTCCTCCTATTGATGATCGAATTTGCAATCCTCTACTATACACATGCTGCCAGAACAATCAGACCTACCATGTGCAGTCTTTGGTTGGTGGTTGAGACCCTGGGAGCTCTGAGAGTACTAGTTAGTTCATATTGTTGTTCATCCTAAGGGGCTGCAAACCCCTCAGCTCCATAGGTCCTTTCTCTAACTCTTTCACTGGGGACCCTGATGATGCCCTCTTCTAAACTCTAGGGCCCTTATACCCACATGGGCACATACTCACACACAAGCACACACATATACACAAAGTTAAAAATGAAACAAAGCCTTGTTTTTTCATGAGAGGAACCCCACCAAATTGAAAATTGATGATGCTCTTTATTATTGGGATGAGTCAAAAGATGACTAATTTATTGTCTAACTCTCTACAGTCTAGTATTTTGTTATCAATAGTCCCAGATATGCTCACTAAGTAGCTATGTGAGCTGGCACCCATGTCATGGATAAATGCCTTGTTGTTGTCATTAAGAATTTACTTACATTTTATTTATCTTTAAACTCTTCAACAAACAATTTAGCTAGATTGTATCTTTAGTTTATGAACTACTAAATATCCAAAGCCTTCCAAAGCCTGCTGTCTTAGTCCTATCCACAACCAGCATTCCAATATAAATCCCACATCTAGTAATTATCTTTTATATTTCTATTTCTCTGGTTCTTTGTGAAGTGCTTTTATTACAAGTACTTAGGAAACATCTGTTGGATAAATTGAGAGAGGTGGGGGAGAGATTACAGCACAAATATTGAACATATTGCTGGCACTGCTTGGCAGTGAGGCAATGAGGTACAGTATGTGGTGTGAAAAGAGACAAGATGAACGTGTGTTTTTTCCCAATCACTTGTCCCTGTGAAATCTGTCTTTGAACACTGTAATGGCACTGATTTCTGTGGCCAATGCCCAGGTTTCCTGAGCGACTTGCTTTGTTGTCTTAGCAGCTGCCAAGACCTAATTGCTTGTCATGCTGTGCTGCCCAACACTAATGACACATACCAAGCAGGGAGCTGGGTGGTGGCCTTCCTTCAGTCTGATCCCTGAACAGTTATTGGAGCCAAAAAGTGTATTATTATGTGCCTTCAAATTATAAACATTAATATCAAATTCCTCAGAAAGTCTTTTTCCTGATCCTTGCATATGGAGGCAGCTGTCTTTCCTTGTTACTTAGTGAAAAAGATATCTGTCTTGACTGATGGTCTGTGTTAATGAGTAGAGCTATCTCCACCCTCTGTAGTATGGAATCTGAAACCAGACCAATGAAGCAATATCACCTAAGATTCCTTACCAGCAATGGTCAGACTCAGATTATAGCAGAATCTCTAGTGTTAAGAAATAGAAGACAGAAAAAAAAAAAAGTAGTTACCTCTCAGTACTCTCATACACACATGTGAAGATATATACACACATGTCCACATTCAGACAGATGCATTCATGCATGCAAACACATATACAAACAATTTCCACATGTTCATATGCACATATACATTAAAACATGTTTCTAAACATACACACTCAGATACATACATTTCCTTGTATAGATACATGCAAACACACAGAAAAACATGTACTCCATGCAACACACACACGCACACATACACACACATACATATATATATATATATATACACACACATATACAAATATGGATACACAACAAATGTGCATCTTTATGCATGTGGACATTCAATTTTCCAATGACCATTTGTTGAAAAATCTACTTTACTCCAGAGTCTGTCTCTGGCATCTCAGTCAAAACTCAATTCCAAGCTGACTCACCTATAACAACATTGGAAAGGTTAGGAGAAACTGCAAGAAAGATTGGGACAAAGGCTTAGGAAAGCAATAAAGATGAGAGTAAATTCATAAGCAAATAAAGAAAATAAGTAGAGAATGCACACCTTACTAATTAACTCATTAACTGGCAATATATTCCATTTGAAGAATGCATTGTGTGGAAGGAAGTGTTCTTTCACCTGAGTTACAATATTTACCCAGAATGTGATCTGACCTAGTCATCAGACTGGTTTCTGGGCAGAGAAAGATTAGAATGGCCTGTACTTTCCACCCAGGGGAAGCTCTTTAGTCTGTGCCAACAAAACAAGTTCAATATCCCACTACCCTGAAAGAAATTAAGGTTCTTAGGGACTGTGGTCTCTGATCAGCCAAGGCTTACACCACACCTCAAAATGAAGTATCCATCTCCTGCCCTACTTTTATGTGTTTGTATAAACATTGGCAAGAATTGAAACAGCCCCAAAGGTATCCATTGAATCACTGAACCCAGTTACATAATTAGGCTAAGAATCATTTGTATTTCTTTCTTCAAGGGAACAAAAATCAAGGAAAGCAGGATGGCAGGAGAACTAGAGTGAACTGTGCAACGCATGGCCCACATGTGGAAATGTAGCCATTTTATTGCTTATGAAGCCTGGGCCTTTGAGACAGGGCTGAATCTGGTCAGAGAAAGGTCTGTTTTGAAGTCTTCTAATTTACTTTAAGGCTTGAATTTTCCTCAGAACCTCCTGTGCTCTAGTTTGATGTACTATGGCAAAATGCAACAAAACATTTTCCTTGAGAATATGGAGAAATCTAAAGAAGTTACTTAAGAAGCATATTTACCTATACTAGAAAGGCAATTGAACTCTTTAAATTGTGTCAAGGATATTGAGTTAAAGAGTATTTGTGAAAATCTAGGACAAAGAAATAAATATTTCTATGAGGCTCACAAAGAACATTACCAGAAAGTGTTTACCTAACAAGTGTGGAGTTAAAACTTGCCATTCAAATTATAAAATTTGAAGTGTACATAGTGTCATGGTCCTTAAGAACTATCAGCAACTATGGATATGAGGGCTTTTGCCTTGCCATTTTGTACCTTGTTTTATCCCATTTGGTTGTCATCTTTTAGAATCCTGAACTTTTCTGAAAAGAAAACAGTCAGGGGTGATCTGGGAGATAGAGAAGGTGGGGGTGAGTTAGGAGTAGAGGAGGAAAGGGTAACTTTGGTTGGGGTGTATTTTATGAGAATGACCTATTTTCAATAATAGATAGATAGATAGATAGATAGATAGATAGATAGATAGATAGATAGATAGATAGATAGGAACTATCTGGGAGACATAATCCTCCATATTTCTAAAAATAAGCATATACACTTCAAGCAGTATCTAGAAATAGAACCCTCAATTGTATTATTAAGCCTCATGTCTATACAAATACCATTAAAATGACCATCTATTTAGATACATCTTCATTTAAGAATTCTATTCAGATCCTGCACCATTATGATCACAGATTGAGTCTGATCACACACCAGAAAACAGAAACCATGCTTATCAAAATGGCTATTGTATAAAGTCATGTTTGTTTACTTTAGATTTAAGTACTGTCAGAACATATTGAACTGACACCCCAAGTAATGCAGTTAAGCCTTTAACTCAGTTTCACTCAGTGCGCATGCAGGCATGCTTAAAATGAGAAAAGGAGTTTAAAAGAAAAAAACACCCTTTGTATGAATCAATTATTTTACAAGTAAAATTGATTCTAGTAAAGAAATATTAGAATACAATATGGAGAATCAGTTTTCAACTATGATGAGTATGCTGTAACAGCTGTTGTGAGAATTAAGTAAAATATATTTAAAGTGTCCTGTGACATTTGTGGTACACCAATTATATCTCACATCTCAAAATGAAATATCCATCTTCTGTCCTAATTTATATAGATCATTTTATAATATCTCCTCTTTAGCCAATATTGGTCCATGCTGTGGATTAAATCATGCCCCTCTAAATTCTTATGTTGAATCCCTAACTCTCAATTATACTGATCCAAAGATCAATATACTAGGAGACAACTAAGTAAAAATAGTCATGAAACCCCAATATAGTAGGAATGTCACCTTATAAAACCAAAACAAAGAATGTTCTTTCTCCATCACATACTGACACACAGCAGAAGGGCAGCTTCTGCATAGGAAGCCTCTCAGCAGAACCTAAGTCATCCACCTCAAGTCTTGGGCTTCAAAACCTGGAGAACTTTGAAAAATAAGTGTCCATTGCTTAATCCAACCAATTTTGTTGTTTTTATGAAAGACTAAGTAAATTGATGTAGTTCCTAAAACTGACATCACGTATGAATAATTTTCCTTTATTTATGTTCATCATTTAGCTTGCAATGTCCTCATCAAGACTTAGTCCAACCTTTTTGATAAAATTTATTACAACCATGCAATTATGAGTATACTTGCTGTGTAACAGATCAAATATTAGAAGGTGCTCAGAGCTGATATTCACTAATTCACCTCAAGAAACTGACAAAAACAAATTTTGGATAACATAGTTACAAGTTGTGAAGCTACCTGTGCCACCAACCCACATGTTTCTTGTGATTAATAGAATTTCAAGGCTAGATAGTCTTAAAGTTATGGTGTTGTTATTTCTCATCACTCCAATGTCTGCATTGAAAAAAGCAATTATTAAACAAGAAAATAATATATAAAATATTATTAGTATATACTGTATTATGTAATATGTAAAATAGGGTTTTTTTCCAAGGAAACTGATTAAAAAAAGCTTAAAGTAGTAGCCAGGACTCCTATTGAATAGAAGTTGTAATTGTTAAAATTATATGTTCTGCTCTACTCTATGGCAATAGTATGTAAGTCTGAAGAAGACTCCATGCACCAAAGACTTATACTTATGAATATTCAAATTAGTTTGAAAGATGAAAGCCTAAATTAAAAATTCCACTGAAAGAATTTTGTCCTCTTTAAAGCAATTGCCTAGGGAAGAGTCTTCATGGGGTTAACACACAGCTGCTAAAACTGTGGACCAATTGGTCAAGATTTCATAACTAACTGGCAGCAGGACTTGGAAGCATGAAAGGTTGCAAGAATGAGGGATTATGGAGTCATATTCTATAATCACAGAGTCACTGAAGCCAGATAATACGTGGAAGTTTTACAACTTCTTCAAGTAGTGGTCTTCATTCCTTGAGGTGGCCACATTATAAATTTGTAAAGGTGAAGTCTAAATTGAAATGGAGACTCAGGAATGTTGGAAATTTTATACCCATAGACTTTCGGTAAAGAAAAGATTCATGCACACAGAAGATCCATCTCTAGGGAAAGGCTGTTTGTGTTTCAGACAAAAACAATTCAGAAGCAAGGCTAGCCAAGCCCTGTGGAACCCATATGTTTCCATAGTGAGCACCAGATGCCAAACATAAAGCTGAAAAAAGTTAGTGCTTGCTCCACTGTATTCTTGGTCTTAATTCGGTCTAATTATTCCTTGGTATGTATCCCTCTTACCTTTTGAAATGGGAATATTTACTCCATGTCTGTAGCTACCAGCAGCTACACAGACCAAAGAGATGTTCCTGAAAGAGAGGCAGGGGCCTGGGGGAATATAGGGGAATCTGACTAGGAGAGAAATAACCACACCAAGTCAAAGGTTCTGATCAAGGTTCAATGTGTATTTCAGAGTTTAAGAATATATAGGCAGGGAAACCCATCCCCCAGTAAGACAGGATCTTGTGGCCTAATTAGCATCTTGTTCTGTCCAGAAGTCAGGTGAAGCAACTCAGCAGGACTTGGCTCCTAGCAGGAACTTCTGAAGAGGCAGAGAAACCGCAGGACAAAAGGACTTTCCTTATCTCAGGAACTCCACCCAAGTGGGCTAGCTGCTTTATGGCAAGGACAAGGTCTGGTTCAGCCCACTTGAGGCTGGGGGAGGTCACACATGTCATTGTATATTATAGGTGTTTTTTTAATTTTATAGGATTCCACAGTTATGACATTGCCTTTAGTTTCAGATGGAAACTTTAGATTTTAAAAACAGTGTTGAATTGATAAAGAAAATTGGAAACTCTTGAAATTTTAATGAATGTATTTTTATGATGGTCTAGTCAAAAGTCTACCGAGACTCAGGATAAAAGGTGATAGCAGAAAGTGATCAGTTTGGGTAAAAAGTTAAAAAGTGAATTTGTGATGGTTTATCTTGATTGTCAGCTCATATTAGGTTTATTGAAGTGGAAAGACATCCTAAATGTGGGTTGATCAGTTCATTGACTTGGAGTTCTCAACTGCATAAAAAAGGAGGAAGCTGGCTTTGCACTAGTGTTCATCACTCCCTATTTTACAACTGTGCACATGATGCAAACTATTGTGTCCTGCTCCTGACATCATACTTTACCTGCCACAATTGACAGTGTACCTTTAAAGTGTAAGACAAAATACAAAATTATTCCTTAAATTGCTTTCATCCAGCAGTTCACTGAAACAACAAGTTACTATTAAGTTACTTTATATAACCATTGCCTACTACACAGAGTCAAGGAAGGAACAGAATCTGAGAGAAACTAAAATTGAGCTGCTTTGACAAAAAGAATAGAAAACTATACAATTAAACTTCTTTTAATTCTTTAAACTTCTTTATTTTATTTGTTTTTACTGAGATTTTTATCTAATTACAATATTTCTCCCTTCCCCTTCCTCCCTCTAAGTTCTCATATATATACTTATTCATTCTGCTTCAATTTTATGGCCCACTTTCTCTTTGCTACTGGATGCATACATTCTTAAAGATAATGTGTTAACTCAATATAATATTACTTGTATGTATGTAGCTTTCAGAGCTAAACAGCTGGTGCTGGACAATCATTTTCTGGGGCCTTCCCAAGGGAAAACTACCTCTCCTTCTCCCAGTTAACTATAGTTCTTTGTGTAGGATTGAAGGCCTGTGTCTCCTATCAATATCAGAAATGATACCTATAGAGTCTCACCAACATGACTACCCAAACGTGAGCTGAACAGGGATGACACCAATGGTCATGTCAAATTGAATAGGAGAAATCCTGGAACTAAACTTCTTATCAATGTGCTAACACATTATGCCACTGGAGCCCCCAGCTGAAATGTAGATAACCTTTCTTTTACTCACTAAGCCATGAGCCAGGGAACCATGTGAGCTGAAACTCAGTTAGAGAATAGATATTCAAGCTAAGATTGTGGGTGCTAGATGAAAGACAGACTAAAGCTTGCTAAGGCAACAATATCCAACTGTAAAGGAAAACACAGGTATGGACATGGCCAAATCTGAATCTAGGGCTTTGAATTCCATGAGAAGATAGTGGGATAGTCAACACATGCAGAAAATGGAAGCCTGGTGGAGGCAGTAACATTTGATGAGTGATACTTGGTGATACCTGGACAGAAATTGGGTGCCCAGGCAACATAGTTGAAGTCTACATTGCAAAAAGTTTGAACTTGGAACAAAGGTTTTCATACCAGCAAGTTTAATTAACAAAACTACTTATGTAGAGGGAGAATATTGATTTTTGCTGGAGGTAAGAAAAAATATTGTCTAATAGTATAATATTTCATTTTATTTTTATCTCACTTAGCTTTTTATTAGTTTATGTTGACTATTACATTGATATTTACATATTTTATTTTAATTTACATATTGTCAAATTATATTTTATGATTGTTTCTATATCTAGTCTATTGTGTTCTCTTTGCTAATTTTTTATGTAAAACCTATTTCCCTCTTATTTCTATTTTATTTTTCCTTTTTCTCTCTTCCCATCACCTATTCTATATAATTCTTAGTTTTCTACATTCTACATAATTTCTGCAGCTTCAATAATGTACAAATTCTGTATCTTAACAATATCACAAGCCCCCCCTCCCATGACCTACTTTCCCTCATCTATTTCCTCTTCTCTACTCTTATTCTTCCTTATATTTCATGAATTCTTCTTTAGACAGAGAATTCAAGAAAATTAATATTAAAATATGTTCTGCAAAATTGAAATGTAAAAATAAACCTCAGAATCAATTCAGAGATACTAATAAATAAATTGAAGGCACTAATGTTCATATTTATTATTGAAATATGTGTTAATACTTTTTCAACACTTGTTATTTTCTAATCCTTTCTTGCTCATCTATTGATATCATCCCATTTATTCTTTCTTTTGATTTCACCAGTATATTTATCTTTCTTTTCAAATTTTAAGATTAGCTTTGCCATCTTCTGTACTAATATCTTGGTGGTCAAGAGTTCTTTTGATTTATGTTTATCATAGAATATTTTTCTTTTGTCACTTACAAAAGCAGCTTTGTGAGTATAATGAACTGCATTAGAAAGTGTTGTCATTCAAAGTATTGTTCAATGTTTTTCTCTTTTATTTTTCTCTTTACCCAACAACTTCACCAATTCTCTGGAAACTCCACATAATGCATCCTGATTACAATAGTGCCTCCAAGTCCCCCCATTGTGACCAGCCATCCCCAAAAGAAACAAAAAATAAACAAATTAATAAGTTATTTAACAAACAAAATAGGTCCTCTTCATGCCAGCCAAATCCCCACTGGAGCATTATATCCACAAAGTTCTCAGTAGCTTGTCTCTTACAAAGAACCTAATCCTTCCCCTTCCACACCCATGACATCAATTGAAGAGCTACTCTTGAGCATTTCCATCATACACTTCAAGAGTTCTCTTTGATGGTTTCCTATCTTGACTACTTCTTTTTTGAGGGGGTGGGGAATTGGGAGAGGTAAGGTTGTAGAAAAAGCCATCAGTGTTCTTCCCCAACAGTGGATCCATAGTCATTGATATGACAGTAAAACAGCTTCTTTCCTCTTCACCATCAGTGAAGAGTCCACAATCACAACAGATCCTTGGCCTCCACACAGTTTCTCATGACATCACAGACTATGAACATGGCCCCTCCACTGCAGTAGGACCCTCAGAATTAAGACCCTAGGAGTCTTCCTGGACCATAGATATCAAAATGACTTCTAGTGGCAGTGCAGGCCACCCACATCAATATGACTTTAGCTGCAGCAGCCTATAGCCATCTATATGGCTTCCTGCTACAACATAGACCATGAATATCTGCATGGCCTTTGGTGGTAACATGGACTATGGACATCAACAGAGAACCTGGATATAGTAGGGCCTTGGACCCAGACATGGCCCTCAATGTCAGCACAGACCATGACATCACCATTGCCTCAGGTGAAAGGCCTGGCCATTCAGATTAATATAGCCCCCATCAGTAGCACAGCCCATGGACAGTGACATGGCTTCAGGTATCAGCACAGATGACCATGCCTGGTCTTTGGCGGTAACTCAGACCATAGAGGTCAACACAAACCCACGATGTAGTAGGGCCTTGGACCCAAACATGGCCCTATGCAGCAGCAAGGACCAGGACATCTCCATGGCCCCAGGTGGCAGTGGAGGCCACTTGCATCAATATGACCCCAGCAGCAGCATGGCCTGCAAACATTAAAGTGGCTTCAGGCTGCAGCACAGAACGCAGATACCTGCGTGGCTTTTGGTGGTAACGTGCCACAGAGATCATCCCAGCCTCCAGCAGGTATGGCCTGGTGGTGTTGGCAGTATTACAGGCCTAGTTGGCTCACCCAGCTGTTGGCTCTTCTCTTATCCTCCTAGGGCTATGTTCTCCTCTTTTTAAGTTGATGTGAAATCTGCTGTTATTCTGACAAGTTTGCCTTTATGTATGTAATTTGCTCATCCTCTCTGCTTTTGGCACTGTTTGCTGTATATGGCTAGTGTTTGAACTATAATATAGTATGAGAAAGACTTTCTAGTCAGACTGCTTTGTATTCTAGGTACCTCTTATATTTAGATTTTATCTATTTCTCTATGTTTCTCAGTTTTCTTTCTAAACTTTTACTAAATATATTTTCTACGCCTTACGCATGTACTTCTACTTTTGCTATACCAAGGACTATTAAATGTGATCATAAATAATGTTTCACAGATGTCAAATAATTTGCACATTTATTATTTTATGCTATTGTCACCTAAATGTTATAATTCATCTACATGCAATCAAGATAGGTTAGCCTGCCTTCTATTTAAGCTATTTTATCATTGTGACTTTCTGCTGAGATTTCTGTGTTATTTGTTGGAATTGGCTTTTAATTTTTTTTAATTTAATCTTTATTTATTTATTTATTTATTTATTTATTTATTTATTTTACATTCCAGATTTTATTCCCCTCCCAGGCCACCCAACAACTGTTCTACGACCCATATCTCCACCCGACTCCTGTCCCCACGAGGATGTTCCCACCACCCACCACTCACCACCCACCACCTACTACCTACCCCACCAGACCTCTAAACTCCCTGGGGCCTCCAGTCTCTTGAAGGTTAGGTACATCTTCTCTGATTGAACCCAGACCCAACAGTCTTTTGCTGTATATGTGTTGGGGACCTTACATCAATCAGCTGGTGTATGCTGCCTGGTTGATAGTCCAGTGTCTGAGAGATCTCAGGTTAATTGAGACTGCTTGTCCTCCTACAGGGTTGCCCTCCTCCTCAGCTTCTTCCAGATTTTCCCTAATTCAAACACAAGGGTCTGCAGCTTCTGTACATTGGTTGGGTGCAAATATCTGCATCTGACTCTCTCAGCTGCTTGTTGGGTCTTTCAGAGGGCAGTCATGATAGCTCCCTTTTTGTGAGTGCTCCATAGCCTCAGTAATACTGTCAGGCCTTGAACCTCCCCTTGAGCTGGAGTCTACTTAGGGCCTGGTGCTGGACCTTCTTTTCCTCAGGTTCCTCTCCATTTCCATCCCTGAAGAATTATTGGTCAGAGTTTTGACTGTAGGATGGCAACCCCCTCCCTCACTCTATGCCCTGTCTTTCTGGTTGAGGTGGGCTCTACAAGTTCCCTCTCCCTACTTTCGGGCATTTCATCCAAGGTCCCTTTGAGTCCTGCGAGTCTCTCACTTCCCAAGTCTCTGGAGCATTCTAGAGGGTCCCCTCAACTTCCTACCTCCTGAGGTTACCTGTTTCCATTATTTCTGCTTGCCTTTGGGGTTTCAGTCCCTTCCCCTCACCCTATACCAGATCTGGTTCTCCTCTTCCCCCCAATCACACCCCCCGTCCACTTTCGCTCCAAGGTCTCTCTCTTCCTCCCCCCTTGTGATTGCTTTCTTCTTCCTCACAAGTGGGACTTGTTGAATTATTTCATACACTGCATTGTCTAATCAAACCATGCAAACTAGAAAGTTGGATTAAAAATCAGGAATCACCTATTTATTACCTGGGATAAATATACCTACTTGAAAAAGACAAATACAGTCTTCAATGAGAAGACAAGGAAGACATTCTAATCTAATGTAAATATCAAAAATAAAAGCTTATGTAGTAATGCTATTGTGTAAAAAGCAAAATTAGAAGCGATTAAAAAATGAGACATCATTGGAGTTATCCACCACTTCTGGCTTTCATAGCCTTTCTACCCATTTTTCTCCATAAATTGCTTAGCCTTGAGGAAAGTGACTTGACAAAGAGATCAATCACATTTCTGGAATGAGTTTTCCAGTGTCTCTCATTCATGCATAGTGTCTGTGAGTCTCAGTGCTAATTACCATTTTCTGCAAGAAGATGCTTCTGTGAGGAGGATTGAGCAAGTCACTGGCCAATGGTTGCAGCAGAATACCATTAGGAGTCACTTTATTGCTATGTTCCTTAATAATAATGATAATAATAATAATGATAATAATAATAATAATGATAATAATAATAATAATAATTTTTCATAAGGGTCATGACCTATGGAGTACCAGACACTTGGCCACAATTATAGTGTCAGGCATAGGTTCTATCTCATGGAGTGTGCCTTAAATCTGAACGAAAGGTGGCTGGTTTATGCCTATATTATATCATGTTGCTACTATTGTACCAGTGTCGCTTACAGGTAATTCAATCTGATAGCTCACAGGGTTTTCACCTCGGTGATATTGATGATAAATTGTCTCCTCAGGTACATGACAACATACACAAGACCTACACAATTTCGAACAAGACAAAATCCAAGCACAGACAAAGGAGCATGGATAGGAAGTCCCACCCCTGACCAAGAACCCATTTGATATGGGTACCTGCTGGGAAAGGGAAAATCAGTTTTCTCCAATGAAGAGTCATGAGGGATCTAAACCACACTTCAGGACAAGCTCCATGGCCAGGAGTACATGTCCAATATAAAACATATTCCATTTTGTTGTTGTTGTTCTTCTTCTTCTTTTGTGTTGTTTTTGTTTGGTATGTTTTGTCTTATTGATTTTGATTGTTTGAATTAATTTTAATTTTTGGTATTTAGAGAAAGAAACATGAAATTGGGTGGGTATAAAAGGGCAATGATCTGAAATAATTTCGGGAAGGAGAAAAATGTTATCAAAATAAATTGTATAATATTCCTTTAAATAATAAAAAACAAATTAAATTGCTTACTATTGATTAAGAGAATAATTCATCAAGATGCTATAATAAATCTAAGCATACATGCACTGAATATTGACATACTCAAATTCATTTTTAAAAATTGTTGGCTGTAAAAATACAAACTGAGCTCAATAAGTGGTTAACTTCAATATTAAATTCTAAATGACAAGACAGGCCATCCAAACTAACCTAAATATAAAAACAAAAAGAAAATTATCTTCTCTTTGAAAATTAGATATAGGAAGTCTCAAATAAGACATTGGAAATTCAAATTAAATAATGTAACAATAGCACTATTCCTCAAGAAGTTAAATTCAAGAATGGTCTAAGATGTACAAATTAATGAGTATAATATATTATCTAGTAGACTAAGGAATAGAAACTATATAATTTTCTTAACATATACAGAAAAATTTAACAAACATACCATCCTTTTATGATAATACTTGAAGAACTTGGGAAATTAAAAAACATATCACTACTGAGTGAGGGAAGCTCAGGCTGAAGTCAGGACCTGGCTAGCACGGGGTCGCTGCCCACGTAGGGGAGGAGCTGAGCAGTGGATGCATTGATCTATGATGATGTGCATGTGAACTTCACTCGGGAAGAATGGGCTTTGCTGAATCCTTCACAGAAGAGTCTCTACAAAGATGTGATGTTGGAGACCTACAGGAACCTCAATGCTGTAGGCTACAATTGGGAAGACCACAATATTGAAGAACATTGTCAAAGTTCCAGAAGACATGGAAGGCATGAAAGAAGTCGTACTGGAGAGAAACCCTCTGAAAAAACTCAGTGTGGTAAAGCTTTTGCATGTCACAATTATCCTCAACGGCATGAAAGAATTCATACTGGAGAGGTCAGTAGGATACAACATCTGTCCAAATATCGGGAGTAACTGGGACCAGCAAGACCAGGCACACAGGAGCTCTGCCAGCCCAGTGGCTCAGGTTCCTTCCTGTCCCACAACACCCAGAGGAAGCTCCACTCCCAGGCACTTTAACACACCCAGGATCAGAGGTGAGGAGGACATAACATCTGTCCCAACACCAGGAGTAACTGGGACCAACAGGACCCAGGCACACAGGAACTGAGCCAGCCTAGTTGCTCGGGTTGCTTTTAGTCTATCAGGGCCAGCCAGTGCCCTGAGAACCTTGGGCCGAAACTCTGCAGTCATTCTCAAAACACCCAGAGGAAGCTCCACTCCAATGTGCTCTAACAAGCCTAGGGTCACAGGATCCCAGTATTACAGGATCATAGAGACAGCTTGACTCTGAGGAGTTATGACACAACCAGGATCACAGGAAGGACAGGCTCCAGTCAGATTTAGCAAGGGCAGGTAGCAGTAGAGATAACTAGATGATGTGGGGCAAGTGTAAGAATATAAGCAACACAAACCAAGGTTCCTTGGCATCATCAGAACCTAATACTCCATTGTAAGTCCTGGACCCACCATCACATCGGAAAAGCAAAATTCAGATATAAAATCACTTCTCATGATGATGATACAGGACTTTAAGAAAGACATAAATAGGGGGCTGGTGAGATGGTTCAGCTGGTAAGAGCACTGACTGCTCTTCCAAAGGTCCTGAGTTCAAATCCCAGCAACTACATGGTGGTTCACAACCATCCATAATGAGATCTGACAACCTCTTCCAGTGTGTCTAAAGACAGCTAAAATGTACTTATATATAATAAATAAATAAATATTTTTTAAAAGAAAGGCATTAATAGCATCCTAAAAGAAATACAGGACATCAGAGGTGAAGAGCTAGAAGCCCTTCAAGAGGAAACACAAAAATCCCTTAAAGAACTACAGGAAAACACAATCAAACAGGTGAAGAAAATGAGCAAAACCATCCAGAATCTAAAAATGGAAATAGGAACAATAAAGAAATCAGAAAGAGAGACAACTCTGAAGATACAAAACCTAGGAAAGAAATCAGGAGCCGTAGATGCAAGCATCACCAACAGAATACAAGAGATAGAAGAGAATCTCAGGGGCAGAAGACACCTTAGAAAACATTGACACAACAGTCAAAGAAAATGCAAAAAACAAAAAGCTCCTAACCCAAAACATCCAGGAAATCCAGGACACAATGAGAAGAACAAACCTAAGGATAATAGATGGAAAACATCAACATAAGGATCAAAACCCTAGAGGAAGCAAGAAAGTAATCTTTCAATATATCCACACAAACCTAATTCCACCTCTTACAACAAAAACAACAGGAAGTATCAATTACTTTTTCTTAATATCTTAACATGAAAATTAATATTACCAACATATTCTAATCAATTGAAATCCAAAAATATGAGGAATTAGAAATTTATTGACTGTCATCCAATGGTCTCTCTAATTTGGTAGCTGGAGAAATAGGTCCAATATTATACAATCCACATACACTTTCAGCTTGTTTGTTTGTGACACTCTCTTGCTGTGTACAACATAAAGCTCTTGAGATCTTGCTTCTCCTATCTCAGCCTCTCTATTAGTAGTATTATTTATTTCATGTTTTACACTATAGTATGGTTTTCAGAACAGCTTACATATTTTAAAAGTACTTATATACCCAAAAGAAATGTAGACAATTAAATTGGGAGGGGTTTTGTAAGAGAACAACAAAGAGTAAGACTGAATGCTTTGCTTGACGTTTGTAACTCTTGTATCAACTTACCACAGTAAGAGCCAAGATTTTAAGCTCTACTAAATATAAAACAAACAAAAAAACACTTTACATATTTAGGTTCATTTAAGAAAATATTAATAGTGATGTATTATTTTGAAATATACAGTTAATACATTTGAAGTTATTTAAAATTTATATTAAGAAAAACATATGTATTTTCAGTATTGTTATAGACAAGCATCTACATAAGACTATTAAATTGATTGTTGTTTTATATCAAACAACTTTTATAATACTCATTTTTATTGTTATAATATTTTATAAATTTTAAAGAATATGTCAAAAAAGATATTGTAAGTATTAAAGGGGGGTCTCTGGGAGGAGTTGGGGAACAGAAGGAAAACAATGATGTGATTTAATTCTACTTAAAATATGTTTTTAAATGTTAACAAATTCAGATAAATTGAAATCATGTTACTTTTCTCATTATAATCCAATAAAACTTAAAAAAAGAAAAAAAGAACATATCTCAAAATAATGAAGCACTAAGATTGCTCACAACATGTCCTCTAAGAACCGAAAAGCCATCGAAGAAAGAGCAGCACAGCTAGCCATAGTAGTCACCAATCCTAATGCCAGGCTATGTATGCAGTAAAGAAAGTGAATAGAGAGATGGCTTGTGTGCATGTTTTGTGTTTAAATAAAACCACAAAAACTGCAAAAAAAGAAAAAAAAAGAAAGAAAGAAAAAGAAAATAAAATACTTTGGAATGAACTAAGCCAAGGAAGTGAAAGAACTCTACACTGAAATTTTTAAAACACTGAAAAAATTAAAGAAGTCACTGTGAAATGGAAATACCTCCAACAATTGACAGATAAATATTGGCTACATAATGTATGTATGTATGTATATACATTATATAATGTAGTATACATATATATGTTTTATAAATAATCAAAAGCAATGTACACATGGAGTTCAATGATTATCAAAATTCTAATAGCATTCTTTAAATAAATATAGAACACAACCTTAAAATTCAGAAAGAAACACAAAAGACAAAAAACAGTTTTGAAAAATGAAGACAATTCTGAGTAAGCTATATCAGGCTCCTGTCAGCCAGCACTTGCTGGCATCCACAATAGTGTCTGGGTTTGGTGAATTTATATGGGAAGGATTCCCAGGTGGGGCAGTCTCTGGATTGTCCTTCCTTCAGTCTCTGCTCCATAGTTAGTCTCTACAACTCCTTCCATGGGTATTCTGTTCCCCCTTCTAAGAAGGATCAAAGTAAAAAACAGCGTAGGAGACATCACCAATTCTGACTTCCATTTATACTACAAATAGATAGTAACAGAACCAGTATGGTATTGTCACAAAAATTGACATGTAGATCAGTGGAGGAAGAGCCACAAATCAACCTGTACAGCAATATCTACTTGACTGGAAAATGATGCCACAAACAGGCATTGGAAGAAATGCAACCTCTTCAATAAATGGTGCAAGAAGAACTCAATATCCACATCCAGAATAAAACTATATCTTTTTCTCATATTGAACAACACTTAATTCAAACAAGGATCAAAGGCTTTCATGTAAGACACAAAACTCTGAAAATGATGGAGGAAAACATGTGGAAAAGACTTCTACACCATAGCTAAGGACTTTCTGGAGAGGACCTCAATAGGTTAAGAAAGAAATATAAAAATTAACAATATAAATGGATGAAATTAATAAGCTTATATACACCAAAAGAAGAAATTAAGCCAAGAGACATACCACAAGATCAGAAAAAAAAATGTGAGCTATAGGATATGATGTTTGAGCTATGCCCTTTGTGACATGGGATTTATTTCTAAATATATAAAGAAGTAAAAAAAATCACTGAATATCAGAGAAGATTGTAATCGAGGAATCCATTAAAGAAAAGGTCATTTCTCAAAAGATTAAGTACTAAAAAACAATAAATATATTTAAAATTGTTCATTATCTTTAACCATCAGGGAAATACAAATTAAAACCACCTCAGTCAGAATTGCCATTTTTCCAAAAACTACTAATAACAAATGCTGGCTATGGAAATGAACTCCTCTACACTATTAGTAACTATAAATTAATCCAGATACTATATAAAAATGGAAAGAAATAACAGAAAGAAAGAAGGACAGAAAGAGAGGCAGGTAAAATAAGGAAGAATTGTGAATTTGATGAGAGAAACATCCCAAAGGGAAGAAGGATGAGACACCTGTAGGGTCACATTTTCTGAGTCTAGGAATAAATACATGGCCAAGGTGAATTCTAGAAACTCAATAATATTATCAATGATGCTAAAGAACAAAACTTCTAAATATGTGGTACATTTACACAATGAAGTACTATTAAAAACAATGAATTTATGAAATTCTTAGGCAAATGGATGGATCTGGAGAATATCATCCTGAATGAGGTAACCCAATCACAAAAGAACATACATGGTATATGTTCACTGATAAGTGGATATTAGCCCAAAAGTTCAGAATACCCAAGATACAATCCACAAACCACAAGAAATTCAAGAAGAAGGAAGACCAAAGTGTGGATACTTCGATCCTTATTAGAAGGGGGAACAGAATACACATAAAAGGAGTTGTAGAGACTAACTATGAAGCAGAGACTGAAGGAAGGACAATCCAGAGACTGCCCCACCTGGGAATCCTTCCTATATAAATTCACCAAACCCAGACACTATTGTGGATACCAGCAAGTGCTGGCTGACAGGAGCCTGATATAGCTGTCTCCTGAGAGGCTCTGCCAGTGCCCAACTAATATAGAAGTGGATGCTCACAGCCATCCATTGGACTGAGCACAGGGTCTCCAATGAAGGAGCTAGAGAAAGGACCCAAGGAGGTAAAGGAGTTTGCAGCCCCATAGGAGGAATAACAATATGAACTAACTAGTACCCCCAGAACTCCCAGGGACTAAACCACCAACCAAGAAGTACACATGGTGGGACTCATGGCTCCAGCTGCATATGTAGCAGAGGATGGCCTTGTTGGACATCAATGGGAGGAGAGGCCCTTTGTCCTGAGAAGGCTCTATGCCCCAGTGTAGGGGAATGCCAGGACAGGGAGGTGGGAGAGGGTGGGTTGGTGAGCAGAGGGAGGGGGGAGGAAATGGGGTTTGTTTCTTTGTTTGTTTTTGGAGGGGAAACCAGGAAAGGGGAGAGCATTTGAAATGTAAATAAAGAAAATATTTAATAAGAAAAAAAAGAACACAACTTCTAAATTATTAGATTAACAAACTGATACTCTCTAAATCTGAAATTTTCCTTATTCCTCTTGTAAACAGAAATTCAACTGCAGCTTAACCAATGTGTCATAAATAATGGAACTAAGAAAGAACACTTCACATTAGCATTCATGCAACAGGGTCCACCAGAGCAGAGGAACTTAAGATCATTGCAAATTATTCCCAATTACATGCACCTTGAAAAGGCTTGTCAGCAAAAGCGATTTCATGGTCTGTCATTGACAGTTAGCTCTGGCAAATGGTAAGTCCTCTTTTCCCCAGCAGCCTGATCCTGGGCAACACTTTTCTGGCTTAAAAAGTGAAAGACAGAATTGATTTTGTAACCAGCATATTATTTTAAGTTTTGCAACTAAGCTATACAAGTTAAGATTTGAGGTGTGTAACTATGTGTAATTATGAAAGTGAGAAACTTAGAAAGATATCCTGAGTGTGATAACCCAATCACAAAAGAACACAGATGGTATTCACTCACTGATAAGTGGATATTAACCCAGAAGCTCAGAATGCCCAAGATACAATTCACAGACCAAATGAAGCTCAAAAAGAAGGAAGACTAAAGTATGGGTACTTTGGTCTTTCTTAGAAAAGGGAACAAAATACCCATGGGAGGAGATACACAGACAAAGTATATAGCAGAGACTGAAGGAAAGACCATCCAGAGACTGCCCTACTTGGGAATTCATCCCAAATACAGTCACCAAAACAAGACACTATTGTGGATGCCAACAAGTACTTGCTGACAGGAGCCTGATGTAGCTGTCTCCTGAGAGGCTCTGTCAGTACCTGACAAATACAGAGGTGGGGGTTCCTTCCTGTCTGTCTGGGCTGGGGTCCAGAGCAGACTTTGGGGGCAAGCTCTGCAGCCAGTCCTACAACACACAGAGGAAGCTCCACTCCCAGGTGCTCTGACACACCCAGGATCAGAGGTGAGCAGGAACCAACATCTGTCCCACTGGGAGTAACTGGGACAAGCAGGACTAGGCACACAGGAACTCCACCAGCCCAGTGACTCGGTTCCTTCCTGTCTGTCTGGACTGGTGTCCAGAGTAGACCTTGGGTGCAAGCTCCACAGCCAGTCCCACAACACACAGAGAAAGCCCCACTCCCAGGTGATCTAACAAGCCCAGGAATCACAGGATCCCAGAATCACAGGATCACAGAGACAGCTTGACTCTGAGGAGTTCTGACACAACCAGGATCACAGGAAGGACAGGCTCCAGTCAGATTTAGCAAGGGCAGGTAGCACTAGAGTTAACCAGATGGCAGGGATGGGGCAAGCGTAAGAAAATAAACAACACAAACCAAGGTCACTTGCCATCATGAGAAGCCAATTCTCTCACCATAGCAAGTCCTAGACACACCATCACACCAGAAAAGCAAGATTCAGATCTAAAATCACTTATCATGAGGATGATACAGGACCTTAAGAAAGACATAAATAGCACCCTCAAAGAAATACAGGAGAACACAGGTAAAGAGCTAGAAGCTCTTAAAGAGGACACACAAAAATCCCTTAAAGAACTACAGGAAAACACAATCAAACAGGTGAAGGAAATGAGCAAAACCATCCAGAATCTAAAAATGGAAATAGGAACAATAAAGAAATCAGAAAGAGAGACAACCCTGGAGGTACAAAACCTAGGAAAGAAATCAGGAGTCATAGATGCAAGCATCATCAACAGAATGCAAAAGATAGAAGAGAGAATCACAGGGGCAGAAGACACTTTAGAAAACATTGATACAACAGTCAATGAAAATGCAAAAAGCAAAAAGCTCCTAACCCAAAACATCCAGGAAATCCAGGATGCACTGAGGAGACCAAACCTAAGGATAATAGGTATAGAAGAGAGGGAAGATTCCCAATGTAATGGGCCAGTAAATATCTTCAACAAAATTATAGAAGAAAACTTCCCTAACCTAAAGAAAGAGATGCCCATGAACATACAAGAAGCCTACAGAACTCCAAATAGACTGGACCAGAAAAGAAGTTCCTCCCAACACATAATAATTAAAACACCAACTGCACTAAACAAAGAAAGAATTTTAAAAGCAGTAAGGGAAAAAAGGCAAGTAACACACAAAGGCAGGCCTATCAGAATTACGGCAGATTTCTCACTAGAGACTATGAAAGCTAGAAGATCCTGGGCAGATGTCATACAGACCCTACAAGAACACAAATGCCAGCCCAGACTATTATACCCAGGAAAACTCTCAATTACCATAGATGGAGAAAACAAGATGTTCCATGACAAAACAAAATTTACACAATATCTTTCCACAAATCCAGCCCTACAAAGGATAATAGATGGAAAATATCAACATAAGGAGCAAAACTACACCCCAGAAGAAGCAAGAAGGTAATCTTTCAACAAATCCACACAAACCCAATTCCACCTTTTTACAGCAAAAACAACAGGAAGTGACAATTACTTTTTTTAATATATTAATTTGAAAATTAATATTATCAACAAATCCTAATCGGTTAAAATCCAATAATATGAGGAATTAGAAATTTGTTGATTGTCATCCAATGGTCTCTCTAATTTGGTAATTGTAGAAATAGGTCCAACATTGTACAACCTATATACACTGTCAGCTTGTAGGTTTGTGACAGTGTCTGGCTGTGTACAACATAAGGGTCTTGAAATCTTGCTTCTCCTATCTTAGCCTCTCTATTAGTAGTATTATTTATTTCATGTTTTTACACTATACTATGGTTTTCAGAACAGCTTATATACTTCAAAAGTATTTATATACACAAAAGAAACATAGAGGATTAACTAGGGAGGTAACTTGTAAGAGAACAACAAAGTGAGACTGAATGCTTTGCTTGACATTTGTAACTCTTGTATCAAGTTTGAAGAAGAGGACTTTATAAGTTACTCTTTCTCTGAGATGAATGCTTTTCCAAATTATCACAGCTAATGAACCAAATTCTTACCCTCACCTAATGTCTGTGCCACCCTCCAAGCAGAACCATTGTTCATTGAAACAGTTGACGAATTACTTTATAGATAGACCATCTTAATTCCTACACCATTTCTTAAATGAATGTAACCTCTTCTCTGCGGGCTGAGAATGAAGTCACTCACTCAAGTCAAATAGCTTTGACCATAGCAGGAAGTCTGTATCCAAAAATCGAGCCTACAATTCATTTCTTGGTGCAGCAGAACTATCAACTCTCAGCTTAGCTATGATGGAGGTAAAATCCTTTGATGATGTGAGGGTCATTAAAATACAGCCTTATTACAACGAAACCCAATGTCTAAAAATTGTTCTTATTTTGGGCTTGTACCACAGTAAGAGCCAAGATTTTAAACTCTACTAAATTCAAAACAAACAAAAAGACTTCATATATTCATGGTCATTTAAGAAAATTCTAGTAGTGATGTATTATTTTTAAGTATACAGTTAATATGTTTGGAGCTATTTAAAATTTATATTGAGAAAAATGTATTTTCACTATTGCTGTAGACAAGCATCTACATAAGATTGTTAAATTGATTGTTGTTTTATATCAAACAACTTTTATAATACTTATTTTTATTGTTATAATATTTTATAAATTTTAAGGAATATGACAAAAAAAGATATTGTAGGTATTGAAGGGGGGTCTCTGGGAGGAGCTGTGGTACAAAAGAGAAACAAGAATATGATTCAATTCTATTTAATTAAAATATGTTTTTAAATGTTAGCAAATTCAGATAAATTGAAATCATGTAACTTTTCTCATCATAATGCAATAAAAGTTTTAAAAAAATAAAAAAAAACTGGATGAAGAGGGAAAAAAAATACAGAGGTGGATGCTCTCAATCAGCCATTGGACAGAGTACAAGGTTCCCAATGGAGGAGTTAGAGAAAGGACCAAAGGAGCTGAAAGAGCCCCATAGGAGGAACAAAAATATGAACCAACCAGTACCCCCAGAGCTCCCAGGGACTAAACCACCAACCAAAGAGTACACATGGAGGGACTCATGGCTCCAGCTGCATATGTAGCAGAGGATGGCCTTGTTGGACTCAATGGCAGGAGAGGCCTTTGGTCCTGAGAATGCTCAGTGCCCCAGTGTAGGAGAATGCCAGGACAGGGAAGTGGGAATGGATCAGTTGGTGAGCAGGGCGAGGGGACAGGAGATAGAGGATTTTCGGAGGGGAAAACCAGGAAAGGGGAGAACATTTGAAATGTAAATAAAGAAAATATCTAATAAAAAATTTAAAATTTTTAAAAAGAAAAAAGAAAATTAATAAATATACTCAAAAAAGAAAGAATAATGAGTGAGAGGAAGGAAAGAAAGAAAGAAAGAAAGAAAGAAAGAAAGAAAGAAAGAAAGAAAGAAAGAAAGAAAGAAAGAAAGGGAGAAAGAAAGAAAGGAAGGAAGGAAGAAAGAAAGAAAGAAAGAAAGGTGAGTGAGAATAGCAGTTAGTTTTATGGAAATGCTGGAATGACCATATTTTTGTCACATTCAGCTCATGTGCAAGATTAATCTGACCAATATTGGTAGGTTACCCTGAGATATGAGGTATTCATCAGAGAGTCAGAGGAATGGAATTCAGTCTATGTATCTTATATTGACTTGAAATATCATTAGGAATATTTCATCATGGAAACTCTGACATTTCTAATCATGTGAGGTCCACTAGAAACCTCTATGAATCTTATTCAATAGGTGTACTAATCACATCAAAATTTACCTGGTTCATTTTATAACAAGTAGGACATGATACATTTTAAATAGACTCTATTGTATGAAATGAATATTCTCTTACTGATGTAAAGGCTTATTCCTCATATTACAGTCTATGTATCCTTACAAGATAACTATCTGATAGCAGAGGGGCATGGTTATAATTGACCACAGGATGAATCTGTTTGATTTTGACCATTAAAAGCTACTTCAGTGATCAGTGGTTCAGCACAGGTGGCATATGAACAACATTTCTGTAACTGAAGGTGAGTCCTAGGAATTGGAATTGTCAGGCTGCTAGTAGTAGTAGTAGTAGTAGTAGTAGTAGTAGTAGTAGTAGTAGTAGTAGTAGTCATTTTATTCATTTACATCTCAAATGATAAACCTCTTACTGGTTACCACTTCACCTATGCCCCATCCCATCTTCCCCTCCCCCTCCACTTTGCTTTTAAGAAGGTGCTCCCATTCACTCATTCCTGCCTAACCCTCTAGCATCCCTCTACACTTGGGCATCAAGCCTCCCTCCCCTCCCATTAATGTCAGATAAGGCCATCCTCTGCTACAGATGTATCTTGAGTCCTGGCTCCCTTCATGGATACTCTTTGGTTGGTGGTTTAGTTCCTGGGAGCTCTGGATGGTCCAATTAGTTTATATTGTTCTTCTTATGGGGTTGCAATCCCCTTCAGCTCTTTTCCCTAGCTCTTCCATTGGGGTCCCCGGGCTCAGTCTGATGATTGGCTATAAGTATCTGTATTTGTATTGGTCAGGTGCTAGTAGAACTTCCAGGGAACAGCTATATCAGGTTCCTGTCAGCAAATGTTTCTTAGCATCAGCAATAGTGCAGGGGGTTGGTGTCTGCAAACAGGATGGATCCCTAGGTGGAGCAGTAGAGGGGTGGGGCCACCCATACATCTCAAAAATCTTTAACCCAGAAATGTTCCTTCCAAAGAAAAGACAGGGACAAAAAATAGAGATTGAAGGAAAAGTCAGTCAGGCTCCCTTTTAGGCTTCAGGAACAGCTCTTATTTTACATGTGCGCTGGGATGAGGAAGAAACACCTTGTAACTCAAGCTAATAGAACAACCCTGTGAAAGGAGGTCTCCCTGACATCTGTTGGACACTTCTGTGGTATGTAAAAAACAACTAAGGGAAAACTTAACTCAAAAGTTTCTACCTTATCATTGTGTTTTATAAGAACCAGAGGAAAGCTAGTTGAGAACTTTAAAGCATGTTCCCGTTTTCCTGTCTGGTTGTATAGCCACAACAGTCTGAGACACCATATAGCACTAGTGACATAATTTGGTTGTTGCTATAGAGGGATGCTTATGCCCAGCACAAGTTTTCACAGTCGTTTCTATTTAATTAATGGATATAGTAAGGAGTATTTTTAAATACTCTAATATGTTCTCACAGTTGGCAAAAAAAAAAAAAGCCTCAGAGATACATTAGTGGATATTAAAGAAAAGTATCTAATCATATAGATTATAAGCCTATGTATTCTTAAAAGATAATATGATATTATTATATGATATGGTATGATACCAGACAGGCATGGTTATAATTGGTCACAGGATGATTCTGTGAGTGGAAAGAATATTAAAGAACTGATATAATAAAGTGTTGAACAGAGAAAGATCATTAGCAGCCCACAAACACAACTCTGGCTGAAAGTCACAACTGAGGTATGAGTAGTGAATCTTTATTATTAATGATTTTTAATCCTAGAAAACTGTCACACACAAAAATTTATTCTTTTTTGAAAAACTCATTTTATTTTTTTACATTTCAAATGATATCCTCCTTCCCAGTCCCCCCACACACACAAACCCCACATTCCATCCACCCTCTCTCTGCTCCTCTTTGCCTCTATGAGGGTGTTCTTCCACCAACTTAGCCACTCCTACCTCACTGCTCTAGTATCCCCCTATGCTGGGACATCAAGCCTCCACAGGACCAAGGGCCTCCCCTCCCACTGATGCCAGATAAGGCCATCCTCTGCTGCATGTATATCTGGAGCTATGGATCATTACTCTCAAACAAATTACATTGGTTTACTAGTATTAACAGGTATGACCATACTGGTAGGGAAAATTGACCATACTAACACAAATGTTTGCAGATTATTTCAAACAGGGAGCTATTTGTTTCCCTCTTGGGGATAGGCAGAAACAGAGCCCTAAGAAAGTCAATGCTGAACAATTTACAAAGCCTCAACATGAATAGTGTGACTGGATTTGAATTCTAACTTTGGCACCTGATCAGAGGTAGCCTCATGCAATGCACCTAACACAGCTGGACTTCACTCACTCATTTGTAAAACAGAGGAAAATACACTGTTATTCAGGTTTGCACTACAATGGCAAAATACCTTAAGCAACTTGCCAAGATGGAGCTCTCTTTTGGCTTATGGATTGGGATGTTTCAGTGTCTTGTTGCCTGTTACCTCTGGGCTAGAATGAATGCAGTGAGTGGCTAATGAATGCAGGTGTCAGCGGAATATTCTCTCATAGTAGCCTGGAAACAGACAGAGAAGGAGTCAGGACTTTGGTATCTACCTAAGAAACAAGCCAAATGACCTCACTCCATCCCACTACATCAAACCTATTAAAAGTTATGCTACCAACCAATGAAGTCACATATTTGTTGTCATACATTTGTTTGAGCATATAGTTAACTCTCAGAACTATAATATTCTACTCCTGGCTCTCAAAGGCTCATGAACATTTATAATACACAATTTGTTAAGTCCATTTTCACCGGTGCCCACAGTCTCAACTGCTCAAGCATTTATCAAAAAGTTTATGTCAAAAGTCATCACAGAAACCATTGAAAAGAATTCACTTTGAGTTCTATAAAAATGAAAAAGAGAATTACATACTTCTAATATACAATGTCACAGGGTAACTATCCCCATTCCAGAATAAATGGATAGCAACATAAAAAGAAGTAATCTGGCCAAAATAAAACAAAGACCCTCAGGACAAATACTAAGTTCTGTAGCTCCACAGCTGCCATCTGGGGCACATGATACCTTACATTTCAAAAAACCTATATAAACACACTGTGCAGCATTGCTAGCTACAGCACACATGGCCACTCTGCTGGGCTGCCTCTTCACACTACCTATGGCTTCATTTAATCTGTATTACAGGTCCCTCCTTATAGATTTGGAATTACCCACAAAACTTCAAACATTGCCTTCTTAGGAGCTGTCTTCTGGGACACAAATCCTGCAGCACTTTGCCTAGATGTGCAGATTTTCCTCTGAAAATTAGGTGGCAGCCACTGTGAAACTGTAATTCAAACAATATGATGCCTGCTACAACTGCCACATGCACATGGCACTGAGATCTTTGAATAACATGAGTAATATCTGGGTGTCTTTGAAACACTGCTGTGGCAGTCACTTATATATAGCCAACAATGAAAAACATGAAACCCAGAACTTTGGGGAACTACTTCAGATAAAACCATACCAGTAACAGATAACTTTCAGTTTTGCATCAGCTGAAAGCCTATTGCAAAAAGTATTTGATGACAGAAACAGAATTTGAAGTAAAGTACCTTAGGACTTTTATATTTATGTATGTTTGGAGTTTTCATGTACTGATCCAATAGTGCTTGACACGGTGATATATTTGATGCATATAGGTAAATACTTTGTATATTTTTGACAGATTAATATGGTAGTAGACTTAATTATGATACAGTGCAAAACATCATTAAATATGTTTGCTATGATGAAGATGTCCATGAAGTTCTCATTAGGTTAACTTCAGGAAGATGTCTTCCTATCTTTGTGACTCACATTTCATTAAGAAATATATTCTAGAAAACATTTCATCATAAACTCTCTCTCTGTCCCCTAAGACATAAATCTCCCAACAATTTCCCATTTTGATGACTCAAGAATGGTTTTCTCAAAGACTTGAGAGTTGCCCTTTTGAAATGTAAGCATCAAGAAAGACTGTGACCCAAGCTTTAAGCTTCTGTGGAAGGACAGGAAGCTGGCTTCAGTAAGCAACAACCAACCAAGGCAGAGACATGATTGTACTGAGGAACCTCCTGCCTGACATGATCAAGTAGTTTTTGAATCGTTCACTCTGTTATCTTTTGGTTTCAGTTTAGTGGAATTCAACTTCTCACACTTCTTCAATAACCTTAAATGAACTCTTTGATCACTAACTTATCCAGTATGAGTTTCATTTAACAATCACATTTGGAACCTGGAGGAGGGATAACTAGGTCATTGGTGAATGGAAAGGGAGGATGTAAACTCCAGGTGAGAAGCTAATGAGCAAACACTCTTGTAAGCCGATGAGTGAAATGCACTAATCAAACAGAAAAGAACAAACCATTCCAAGTGCATGTTTTCTGGAACTTTGAGCAAGGCACAGTGGTGGCCTGCTTGGAAAATGGCTTGAGAGGATTTATGGGCTATGAAAGAACTAACACTATTGTGAAAAATCCTGTAATTCTTCTGCTTCATTTTTCAGTTCTGGCTTGAGTTTAATATTTATGCTAGGTTTTAAAACAGAATCTGTAATGGAAGGCAGGATCAGCAAACATCCATGAAATTCATTAATTAAACTCATGTTTCTTGGGGGCCTCCTCTGTACTAGAACAGATCCAGGCGACCTCACCTTAATGATGAGGATCATATGATCTGTGGCCAGACAATCTGACATCGAGTCAGAGCTCTTTCAGCAGTGTGACAATGACCTGGTAGGTCACGACTCCGTTTCCTCATCTATAAAACAGATGCTTGTGATTTTTCTTAGATGTCATGAAGACTAAGTAAATGAAAGGAGAACATTTATAACAATGCCTGGATCACATTAATTACTTTAAAATTTATTAAGACCAAAGATGAATCATATTTATGGCTCACTTATGCTTATGTTAAGCAAGTGAACAAATAAACAAAAAAAAAAAGACACTATTAGCAAAAGTGGGACCTTGAGAGAAACCGTTACTTTAAAGACCCTATTTTTTTATTTGTTGTGTTTCTCTTGAGTAATCTCATTTATAGAAGGACTCCCTAACTCTGCTTTCAATCCAGATGTATAGATGCCATGGCTTTGAGCATCACAATTCAACCTCAACATACCCCAGAGATTCCCTCTATTTCATCCAAATCCACGAATGTCCATTGCTTGGCTGGTCAGAGTTGATTAAGAAAGATCCTGAGTCACCATCTTGCCTCTTTCATGGTTTAGGCAATGTGCTGTGGCTTCATTGCCTTTTCTGCTTCCCTCATTCTTCAGTATAAGGAAAGGAGAGAGTGACAGAACAAGAGAATGGGAAGGGAGAAGTATGAAGATCCTGAACATGAGCAGACCAGCCTAGACTATGGGTAACCTAGAAGCCAGTTTTGTGTTATGCTCTTGGCTTAAGCCACATGAGCCAATGGGCCAAAACCCAACTTCACAAGTTATGTGACCCTAGAATTATTTGATCCTCTATTCCTTAGTTTTCTCCCATTGAAATCCTAATTAACAAATATCTTCATGCTATGGAGGGTTGTAAACATGAAAAGTTTTACTATATCACACAAAGGGCTTGGAAATGAAACCACTGCATCAACTCTAGTCAAGCAAACTATGACTCCCTTCAAATATTCTTTGCTGCATCAATATAAGCCATTTGATTCCTTTCTGATTAACTCTCCACTGAAAATTAACACTCTAGGCATGATGACATTTGCTGACATTTCCGGCAGACACGATGCTGAGACAGGATCCTTAATTCAAAGCTAGCCAAGAACTCTGTAGCAAGATCCTTCCTCCACAAAGGAACTAAGAGATACTTTAAAAGAAGTTAGTGTTGTGAGTCCTACAGCCTGAAAGGGAATCTTGATCTTCATACAAATCATCACCCATAGCACAAGCAGCTCTTTATAGTTGTCATTGCCCCTCTAAACCCTAAATTACAACTAGACCTTACAGTCCCATGTCAGATGGAGTCCTACAGCAGAAAATGCTTGTTGATTTAAGAATACATACCAAACATATGTTGCAAATTTAATTTTACAAATGAAATGTATTATGTACACTTTATAATAGAAAATTGCATTTTAGAAATATTTAAAACATATCAAACTTATTAAAATTTCTGACAGTACCAAAAGGCATAACAAAGACAGAATGTTTCCTTTAATTCTAAAAGGGATTTTAAATAGGCATGGCTCACTTAGATGATATTTTTATGTGTATGTAAAGGATACTGTGCACAATACAATGCATAGTAATTGTTCTTTATTTATAAAAATATGGGAAGAAATAGTTTATATGTTGCTGGTCAACTCCAGAATTGTAAGCTATGTCTAGGGATGCCTGAAGGTTTTTCTCTTCCATGTAGAAGAGAGGAGAATTCTAATCTTGAAAACTGAGCAAATTATGGGTGCTGCTTTCAAAGATGGTCTGAGTTCTGCTGTATCACAGCCATACTCACTAAACCCATGTCTCAGGTGAGAGGCATTATTAAGTAAATCTAGAGAGTAACTACAGTATCCTCAGATTGATAGATTTTTTTTTTTTGCAATTAGCCAAGGGCCAGAAATGTATGTTTTTAATTAGAATCAATCAAATAGTCTCAGTTGGAAGAGCTGAATGGAAGATTCCAAAACTAAAGCTCCTTTCTATTGAGTTAAGACTTCAGGGGAAATCAGAAAGATAATGGAAATTGGAATGACTTCTGAGTATACTAATGAATAGAAGACTGAAGAGATGTGTCTATGGAAAGGACTTCAAAGGGATAACATAGACACAGCACAGAGAATCAACACTAGGGGCTCATTCCAGACATCTGCATGAAAACTATAGGCAGGCATCTGGAAATCATTAATGTTGCCAATTATACTTAAGAAGACAGAAGTATGTGTATCTGTATACATTGTTGTTGTTGTTGTTGTTCAAAGATGGGGAAGGAAGATGAATTGATACAATAACAATTTGTAATGAATAGATTACAAAATCTATTGACTCATTGGTTCATTCAATTATCTGTTTCAGATTCATGAAAACAACGGATGAATCATCTTACAACATTTTATCCAAAATCCCATAATGCAGTAAGTTTCCCAAAAAACTAAAAATTCAGATCGGTTCTCCAGGATCAGTTTTTCACTCGTCCCTAAAAGAAATTTTTAAAAAAATACTTGAAGTAATCTTGTAAATTATATATTCTTGTTCTTAATTTGTGGTAAATAATAACTGGGAAATCTAAAAAAATTTGACTGCGCCTAAGTCATTATCATTAATGAGTAGCCTAAAATTTAGAATATAGGATTCCCGTCTGTTGATCCAAGTCTTCTAGGACCACATCAATGATTACTATCTTTGTGCTAGTGACTGAGTCCAAGTTAATTAGCATGCTAAGTGCATGTTTTATTGATGAACTGCACTCCAGCCTTGTTTTTCCTTTTGTTTTTCAAGCAGTTAAAGTTTACAATCAGTTAAAATTAGCAATCAATATAGATTTCCCACATAATTTCTACACAGAGAGAGACAGAGACAGAGAGATAGAAATAACCTCACTCCTGTCATTAGTACCTATACTAGGATGCTTATGCTGCATCTATCGAAAAGGTATTAATATATTAACATTCCAAGTCTATAGTTTGGCATACTGCAAAATGGCCTTTATCCTCTATTATAGTATCATATAGAAAGGGCACATTGTTTTGCCCTAGATCCCCCATGTTGTATCTTTTCTAAAACCCTACCAAGCATCCCATTGAGGGGATGGTTTGCTTCTTCAAGAACGACATGTGATAAGATTATTTCAAGATTAGCTGATTTTGCTTAGTAAAATGCATTTAAGCTTTTTTTCTCCAGTAAAGCATGGCAAGTATACACACAAACACACACACACACACACACACCTATGGACCATTAAATAGAGGGCGATCAATATAGAGGAACCACACCCTTAAGGAAACCTTACTTCCTCCCCTAGAAGCCATTAGCTATCCATAGCTCCTCAGCTAGATTTTGAGGGTTCATGAGCTCTTCACACCTCCAAAATATTGGCTGGATGGATTTTGTACAGGTCTTTCTTGTGAGACAACTCAGTTGCTGTGAGCTCATGAGAATAGAAATCCTGCCATATTCAGAAGACACTATTGTTTCGCTCTAGTTCTCTCTGACTCCTGACTCATGCAGTCTCTCTGAACCCTCTTTTGTGATGGTTTCTTAGCCTTGTGGGGAGGGGACAAGATATAAAGACATCTCATTTGTGGCTGAGCATTCAGTAAACTTTTATTCTCTATGCTTTGGCCAGTTGTTAATTTTTAATTAACAACCTTACACTGCACAAAGAAGTCGAGGAAGCTAGAAAGGGCTGACTGGGGGCAGAGGAGCAAGCAGGCAGCGAGAAGTATCTTATTGTAGAGTTTTAAGAATGATTTGCATATTTCAGTACATTTTTCTTATCAGCTTTATCTTCCAAACTCCTTAATTTAAAACTCTCAGTTTTCAGAGATTTAATAAATTTATACATAAGCACTATAGTATTTTGACTCTAATTTCTGAACAGAAAAATATTTGCTTTGTGGAGCTTAAACTCTAGTGTTAACCCAACAATCCCAAGTAAACCAGGGATCTAGTATGATTCAACCTACACCAACAAGCACACAGTACAAAAAATGTCTGAAATAGAGAGCAGTGGGAACATGTATATTCACACAAATAGTCTGAAATGTTATGGAAATTATTTTAAAATAGAGTTCAGGCAACATAAAAATACAGGGTTAAAGCCATGGATAACTTAAAAGTCAAGAAAGAACTTGGCCTTGATTTATTGGAAAACTGAGGAAAGATTCAAATGTGTAGAATCTGCTCATCTAGAGCCAGCCCGCAAGAAACCCTGAAGCCAAGAAAGAACTACAGACTGTATTCTTATGTGGGTGTCAAATGATTAGAAACTTGGAATGGGGATGTTCCAATTGACTTTGGGTGAGAGAACACTCTGGTATTGTATGAAAATCTGATGCGATGTGAGAGCCAAGAGCAGAACTGGGAGAACTTAGTAAGAGATCACTGCTGGATCCTGGATGAGAGAAGCTCCTGTGACCCGAAGCAAGTATCAAAGGAAAAAACATTAGGCAGAACCATGGAAGGTAACAGAGCTCAAATCATGAGGCTTGATGATGAACCCAATATACCTATAAAAAAAAAAGCAAGGTTAAAGATGACTTCCAAGACTGGAAGCGAAGATGGCTATCTACATGCTCTTAATCGAAATAGGGAAAATTAAAGGAACATTGAAGTTGTAGACTCTCAGGGGCTGTTTGATACTTACTATCAACCTAAAGAGAAATGGAAGATGCATAGCCAAATATATGACAGGTAGAGCTCTGTAAAATAGTCCAGATCAGACACTGATATTAGAGTCCTTTAAAAACACAGTCTTGTAGTTGGGCATGATAGTGCATGCCTTATATAAGCTGAACACTTGGGAAGTAGAAGCAAGATAATCAGAAATTTGAGATCACACATACTACATTATGCTATATAAGGAGTTTGAGGATAGCCTGAGTCATATGAGACCCTGTCCCAAATAAAGAAACAACAAAAATCTACATCCTTGCAAGAATAGAATTACCTATGACTGACCATGTATAGAGTACAAAAACATGAAAAGGTACAACTTTTGAGTTTAATTAGGCAGGGATGTTAAAGGTGTACATATGTAGCTTTAAACCACTCTTTTTGGGTATGCTGGCTTCTATTGCCTCAGTCTTAAATTGTTTGCCTAACTCTATAGATAAAGGGAATTTTGCTTTATATTTATTTGCTTACCAAACAAGACGAACAAATGTTTGACTTTGTTAATATTAATTCAGAACTCATTGCTACCAGAATCTTTGCAGTGCAAAGGTTTTCTTCGGCAGTATGAAATGTAGTCAAATATGGTTATAAATCTATTTGAATACATCTGTCTTTTATATGTGTCATGAGCATAAAATAATGATTAGTTACTAAAAACATTTCAAGCTATCCTCTACTATACATATGCTGCTGTAGCCATGAGTCCCCCCATGTGTACACTTTGGTTGGTGGTTTAGTCCCTGGAAGCTCTGAGGGTACTAGTTAGTTCATATTGTTGTTTGTCCTAAGAGGCTGCAAACCCTTCAGCTCCTTGGGTCCTTTCTCTAGCTTCTTCACTGGGGACCCTGTACTCAGTTCAATGGATGGCTGTGAGCCTCTACTTCTGCGTTAGTCGGGTACTATCAGAGCCTCTCAAGTCGGTCATAAATGGAAGGAGAGGCCCTTGGCCCTATGACGGTTCTATGCTCCAGTGTAGGGGAATGCCAGGGCCAGTAAACAGGAGAAGGTGGGGTGGAGAGCAGGGGAACGGGGAGGAGGGAAGGAACAGGGGTTTGTTCTTGCTGTTTTTTGGTTTGGGGTTTTCTGTTTTGTTTTGTTTTTTGGAGGGGAAACTGGGAAAGAAGATATCGTATGACATGTAAATAAACAAAATATCTAGTAAAAAAAACATTTCAGGCTAGCTACTATGGTAAGCTTTTTAGATGTGTTAATTTAAGCACTTGTCACATTTGTACTTTGAAATGGTATATATTCATTATACATAATAGATTTTAAAGATATCTTCATGCATGTATCTCAACATTGGTCATATTCACCTACCCACAAATCTTTCCTCCTCTCCCTTTTTAGTCCCCTTTATTCCTCAAGTTTCCCTTCTATTATCATACTATATTATATTATATTATATTATATTATATTACATTATATATATAAAACTAGGATATGCAAAATGACGAAAACATATATATTGCTTTTTAAAATTTGATCACTAGGTTATTTTAGTTAGTATGATATCTAGTTGTGTCTATTTTTGTATAGATCATATAATTTCATTTATACATATATATGTATATGTAAATATATATTCCATTATATACATAAACCATATTTTCTTTATCCATTCACTCATTCTTAGATTCTATAAATCACCTCTTATAAATATGTCTACAATAAAGGTACCATTGCAAATATCTCTATGGTCACTGACTTGAGTCCTTTTGGTATATGCCTAGCTGAATATACCAAGCTGGACCATATGATAAATTTTTGGTTTCTTGAGGGACCATTACACTGATTTCCATAGTGATTGTACTGATTTAGATTCCACCAGCTCGTTTACAGGGCTCTATTTGCCCCAGCAGTATCTGAAATAATAAGGAATGGTACTGTCCTTAAATAATAGATAGAGAAACTTGGCAAACACAGAAATTAGGAAATTTCACTCAAGACATGACATTAGGAAATTCCACTCAATCATGATGGAAAACAAATGAACTACAATTCTGGGATCTCATTTTCCAGGAGTGAACTAGTTCTTTACTTCTAATTCTCAAGATGTCTTAACCTTATGACTTCACAGATAGGTTGAAAGTATGAAGTAGAAATTTTAGAGCTTTGTTTCTCAAAGAATATTAATGATTTGACAACTGTCATTATCACAAATGAAGCAAATTCTTCTCACAGTGATAATATTCACTTATGCTAATCGGGCAAAACTTAGGAGATATCAGAAAATGTTGACATCAGTTGACAGTGAAAAAGAAAATGAATGATTATTTAATGGTTTATTTAAATGATAGTTTCAGGTGTTAGGACCTGAATGAATAGAGTATAAAAACACAGTAGCCAACTTTATTTAGAGCATCAGGCAATTTATACTGTGAAGGTTAAGAAGAGTCATGTGAGTAAAGTGTAAAATCACAAGGACAAGCTGAACATGGCAAAAATGTGGTTTTCCATTGATGCATAATTGAGCAACAACAAGCAATAATGAGTAATCTTGAGTAAACTCACTCCTATCTGCTACACCTAGGAGAAGCACAAGAACAATTCCATGTTTTGAACAAACTGAGATCACAAGACACTTGTCTTGTTTTCTTGGAGTTTTCTCACAAGAACTCAGAATTCTCCTCAGATGACTCCATTCTTGGACCATGTTCCAACAAATGATGATTAAATAAATGATTAAATAAAATTATTTAATTTTATTGTACCTTTACTGAAGCCCCAACTGTTTGTATCTCAGTGTTGTGGAGACTTCCTTATTAACTTCAGGATCTAATAATAGATACCTCATCTGTTTACAAAGCATTAATGTAGTTCGATGAGTTATAAGTGAACCTTCTCTTATCAAGAGAATGGAGGAAAGAAGAGAGCAGGTAAAAGAATAAGAGTCATGAGTACTTAATGATAAATCCCTTCCTTATAATGGCAATACAAATTCACTTTATAACACAATGTTTCCTAAGGAAATATAAAAAGTGAACATTCCTCAGGAACGTACTCATCCACATGAGCTCTTTGTGTTGTGATTGTCTGAATAAGCAGCTGATGAATGTTAACTTTGCATCCAGGTTGTTTATCTATGCAGTGTATAAAATAGGAGATCCTTACTGCTATGAAAATTTAATTACAAACAGCATCAGCTTTAAGTTCTTTAAAATACATTTTTAACATATAATAAATATTTATATATCCCTAATCTATACAAAAAAAAAAAAACTAGTAGATAAACTTGTGAGATGCCTTGAAACCAGTAAAGCAACAACAGATTGGGATTTCCCTAATGTCTCTGCATTCTAAATCACTCAGTTGTTTGCTGTTGGATACTCACTGCCTTCTTAGCCAGTCATAGATGAATGATGGAATCAGTATGACTCTTTTCAAAAATCCACGCTTACCATGGCAGGCAAGGACAAGAGACAAAGCTGCTTGGATCTTGGCACCTAGTGTATAATTTCTGCTCTTTCTTGGGCTCTGGAGATCCTTTCTGTGATTCCAGGGAAGGACAACGTCACATGAAGACATGTTTTACCTCTACATTCAGTTGAGGTGTATTGTTGTGCAGTTTCTATGTTAAACTCATATTCTGGTCACCATGACAAGCATGCCACCTGTGTTCAATGCCAGCACAGAAAAGGGATTTTGTTTGGCTGAGTTAATAGTCACATATTCAAAATCTCACATAACAAACACCGTGTGATTCAGTCATTCCACCTCTTCCCAATCGCTTTTTCTGAGAAGTGTACTTTGGCTGAAATGCCATGAACAAGGAGATCTATGTTTGTAGAGATCAGGTCTGAATGGACCCCATTCTTACAGAGAGTCTTCTGTTATACCAAAGGAAAAGAAAAAAAAAAAGCCTGATATGTTAGGGAGGGTAATTCATAGAGAAAGATGTGCTGACAGGTCTGAATGAATAGCTTTCCTCCTCTAGAGCCTGACTCTACTTGGCCCCCGGGCTCAGGGAACTTACTCACTCACCAGAATCCCAGAGCAGCAGTCACATCCAACCAAGTCCTGGAAGTGATTAGGGAAGAGACCTCCTTCCTGCAAAAGCCGCCTTTCAACTAGCTACATGTGGTTGTTTTTTTTTTTTTTTTTTAAACTAAGGGGGTAGAATGAGATGCAGTTTTCAAACTCCAGGTTGTAATAAGTCCCTGATTTCTCTATCTACAATAGCCTCCTGTGTTTGGATGAAGCTAATGGAGCCACCACATTGGAACATTTATTGAGCTATTCAAGGGCAGCCTGAAACCATAGACCCAGAATAAACTGAGATCCAACCCTTCAAAATGTTGTTTATTGTGACAACAAAGAAGAGGAATGGGGAATGAAAATACAATTAGGATTATTTTCTTGCTGCATAACATCATGCAAAGCTATGCACTAGATAGGATAAATACATTTTGAATCCACATTCTAGATAATTGATAAAGCCACATGATGCTTGACAAAGTATTACAATGGTTTTAGCCTTCATTTTAGGGAAACAAGCAGGTGTCTTGATGAATGAATGCAACTGACTTTTCATTTCAACTTTATTGATTTCATTATTTGTAGGTTTTTCATTTTTGAGATTGTAATGAAAATACATCATATTTTAGGTAAAGTGTTTTAAATGGGAAAATGCAGAGATGTGAAGCCCAGTCTTATTTTATTTTATTTTATTTTACTTTACTTTATTTTATTTTTGGTTTTTTGAGACAGAGTTTCTCTGTGTAGCCCTGGCTGTCCTGGAACTCACTTTGTAGACCAGGCTACCCTCAAACTCAGAAATCCGTCTGCCTCTGCCTCCCGAGTGCTGGGATTAAAGGCGTGTACCACCACGCCTGGCTGAAGCCCAGTCTTAAATGGTAGATTGTTAACACAAATCCTGCATCTAAGGCTCAGTGATCATTGTATAAATGGGGGCAGGAAGACTGCAAGAGCCAGACAGAGAGTTTACTGTGAGATGTGTCCCATAGAAATGTCAAGATACTCATGTAGTCTCATCAAAATGACTGCCCAAAACATTATCTGAGCAAAGACTATAGCAATAGAGATGCTAAAATAGGCAGGAGAAATATCATGAGGCATCAGCCTTACACAAAGAACTACATGGAACTAAGGAATGCTGAGAGTGGGAGAAATAGTCCTCCCTTGAGAAGAACACACCCATTCGTTATCCAATACCACATGATAAACTCCAAAAACATACATACAAATAACAGAACAAGTTGTTTTGCCTTAAGTATAAGAACTATTACTCATAAAAAATAATTTTTGTACATTCTAAATAAGTTTGAGCTATAAATCTGAATGCTGTGGAGTAGTAGAGTTTCATTTCTCCTGCTCTTCACAGGCCCCACTTGCTTTTGTCTTGCACCCAGTGCTACGATGCTCATTGGCATTTGCATCTTTAATCAGGCACTATTCTACACATGGAGCATTTTAACAAAATGCTATGTACAAACTCTCACCCTTCCTATAATTCACCTTTCATTGCAAAACAGAGAGAAATTGTAGGTCTGACATATGAGTGAATGTCACATATATAAATGTTGAGGAAGAAAACAACAAGAGGTTAAATCTGAAGAGAGATCAAAATTTAAGAGAGTTAAGAAAAAGTGACTCCATCTACTGAAATTGGCCTAAAAAAAGAGAGGCACACTGTGGACATATATGAGAAGAATACAGTCCCCAAATATGGGTAAACAAGACAGAAACAATGAGGAAAGTGGCAGAGTAATGTTAGATAAGGAAAGAGGGAAGCCGTGTAATGCCTGGTAGTAGAAGGAAAGGGACCACATTACAGCAGACAGAGGGTGAAGAGAGTCCAGATGATACCAGGTATGAAGAAGAGGGAGATCAAGTGATCTCAGATACAAAGGAAACCACATGATTCAAAGGTGGGGGAGATCAGATAATGTCAGGTACAAAGAGAAAGGAGACCGGCCGTGGTTGTAGATAGAAGGAGGTTTAAGGTAAGATGATGCCAGACAGAAAGCAAATGGAGGTCACATGCCAGATAGAAGGTAAAAAAAGGCACAGAATGGAACTATGGCAAACTATGGGACAGTCATTGGTGTTCACTCTGAAAGAGATGAAAAGTCTTTAGAAGGTTGTTAGAAAATTATAAGATTTCCCTTTTTGTACTTCTATTATCGTAAATATGTGTAACATAAAAATTAAGACAGTCATGCCATTAGTATGACCACCCTCGTTCTCAAGAAACCAAAAACTATCATTCCAAGCCCATTAAACATTGATACATTAACACTCTATCCTCTCTCCTGGCTTCTGGAATCCACTGTTTTATTATCAATTCTGTAAAGTTGACTAACCAGGTATTCTATATACTGGAGATCATATATTTGTCCCATTTTGA
The DNA here is from genome assembly GCF_008632895.1 of Mastomys coucha. Lineage (NCBI taxonomy): Eukaryota > Metazoa > Chordata > Mammalia > Rodentia > Muridae > Mastomys > Mastomys coucha. Next base: position 95,532,973 of record NW_022196913.1, read on the forward strand.
TGGGTACATTTCACTCACTAAATCTCAAGTTGTCCCTTATTGGAACATTTGTGAAATTTTCTTCCTATTTAAGGCTCAATGATATTTCATTTTATGTGTATACTGCATGCCATTTATTCATTCGCTCAGATTATGTCCATGTTTTGCTAATATTAACATGAGTGTGTGTGCCATGACTTGTTTTTATGATTCTTAATCATTCTGGTACTTTGACTGATTCTGTGTCATGCCTAACAATTAGGGTCCTGTCTCCCTTCTTGACATAGAGAATGACATGTCTCTATTTCCTCAGTTAGATCCACAGAAAAATCAAACTAAATCTGTCTCATTTGTTCATTGAAATTACTGTAGTCATCACCAAGAAGGTCTGATTTTAAAATATTACACCATGTGAACTTACAGACAATTAGCTAACTAATTTAATGCACAATACATTAAGCAATAGCAGGTTCAGAAAGTTCTGTCACTAACTTGTTATATTTCAGCTCTCTGTAAAGGGCTATGGGTCTACTTATCAACAACTGTAAAAGAATACCGTTAGTTTGCACTAAATTGACCATATTTTCTTTATTAAAAACAATTTTTCATACAATATATTCTGATCTCAGTTTCTCCTCCTTCACCTCATACCAGATCTCCTTACCTCCCCATCCATCCTACTCCATGTTTTCTTTCTCTCACTCTCTCTTTAAAGAAATTAAATAGCCAAGTAAAAATGAAAAGAAAAATCACAAGAATTTTACATACACACACACACACACACACACACACACACACACAAACACACAAATGCAAAAGCAGAAACCATAATATACAAAGACTGGTATGATGTTTTTAAATGTCTAAACAAAGCAATATAAGAAAAAAATCTACAAAATAGAATTGGATTCATTTTGTGTCACCATGTATTGCTGGGCACAGGGCTTAAGTGCAGTTTATATGCCCAATGAGACTCCTTTGGAGAAAACTAATTTTCCCCTTGTGTTGCTGTATATTGCTGGACATAAGACTTACCCTTAAGTGCTGTTTATATGCCCAGTGAGACTCCTTTGGAGAAAACTGATTTTTCCTTTGCAAGTGGTTGTCAATTTGAGGTAGCTTTTAACCAAAAGGGATGAAAGACTATGTCCCCTTCCCCAAGTCCCTCCTGGCTCAGACTTGTATGGGCTCTGTGCATGCTACCACATTCTCTCTGAGTTCACATGTGCATCAGTCTCATTCTGTGGTGTGTGTATGGAGGTTTTGTATTCACAAATAAGCACTAGGAGAACCAGGAATGTTAAACACACTGGTGTGTTTAATCTTCACAAGGAGTGATGTATAACCTGTTATCTGCCCAGAAGGCTGAGAGTAGCTGGGGTTGATAGCCTGGTGACCTTTGCACTATCTGTATGTCTAAGTCCACACTAGATTCTTCCACAGACCCTTTTTGTGAGCTTGTCAATGTATAGAACCAGTCTTTATGGAATGTTCTCATATGTAAGCTAGTCTATAGAAACCATTCTTATGGAAGATGTCACATGCACTTTACAAAATGTTTCAATGTAGATATGTTTCAAGCTTTATTTACAAACAGGATTAATCAAATTGTATTTGGGGGACAGAGTCCTAAAGCTTGAACCAACATCAGCTACTGAGTTGTGTTGAACAAAACTACCTTTTTGTCTCCCATGGACCATTACTCTTCTGGCCATGGTGGTTGCAGAGACTTCTACACTGTTGTTTCAAGGAGACACCTTTTCCTTGGGGTCATCCACCCCTTGTGACTCTTAGGATCTTTCCATCTCCTCTTCCAAAAAATTCCCTGAAACCTGGAGAAAAGGGTTTGATAAAGACATCCCATTTAAGTCTGTGTACCCAAGGTCCCTTACTCTGTACATTACCTAGATGTGGGTCTCTATATTAGTCCTCATCTACTTCAGGAAGAAGCTTCTGTAATGATGGCTAAGCAAGACACTGATCTATGGGTATAACAGAATGTTTTAGGAATCATTTTATTGTTATTTTCCTTTAGCAGAACAGCAGTATTTAGTTTTATCACAGATCATTGGAGGATCTAGTCTCAGGTCCTTGGCAACCTGAGAAATGTTGGGTATGGGTCCCAGCTCATGGAGTGAGCCTTAAATCCAACCAGATAGTGGTTGGTTATTCCCACAATGTTTGTGCCACTACTGTACCAGGGTGTTATGCAAGTAAATCACTATTGTAAACCACAGGGTTTCTAACTGGGTTGTTGGTTATCTTTCTCCTCTGGTAGCACAAACACTAGGAGGGGCAAGGGCTCTAGTTTGACATTAGTTCTATTTCTCCATGTTCAATGACATTTGCATATCTCACTGAAGTAGCCATATTTTCACAATGTGAAATCCATTCCAAATGCAATGAAATGGTAGTATGTCATGGACCTTGAATTGTAGTCATATATGGAGCCTCACTGTCCAAAAGTACTGCTATAAAGAATATGTGTTCATGGGGTTGCTTTCTTTTTTTACTAACCATTTTATTTTTTTTATATTTCAAATGATATACCCCTTCCCAGTTACCCCTCCACAAATCCCCCATCCCATTCCCCCCTCCCTCTCCTCCAGGCTTAATTGAGAAAATACCCTAACTAAAGCCATATCAGAACCAAAGCATCCTGGTCACCTTTTCTGTTCTCATATCATACCAAGCACGCAACTGGTTGTGCCAAGAAGAGAGTTTCCCTCTTCATATTTTCCCAAATTTTTGATGTTATAATTTTATACTTATTTAGTTGAGATAAAATGTTTATTATATTAGTCATTTATATGCTTATATGGAATAAACTGTTTAGACATGATAAACCTAGCTTAATGGCCACTTATAAGTTATTTAAACATAAAAAAAAATGTTAAAAATTCAATTAAGTTAAAATGACAAATCATGTATTTTATAAATAAACTGCAATTGTATTGAGCTCTGCAAGTGAACTTATAAAGGCCAATAAATATAATACCAAATACCAATCAAAAATATAAAATTAAATGCTAGTTCAAAAGCATCTTAAGAAAAAAATAAAACATTATTCTGGGTGCAACGTTTAAAACACTAGAGGTAAAAAAATTATAGAAGAAAGAAGGTCATATAATTGTATTACTATATCCTAATCAACGATTATGGTAGTTAGAATAAGGGACAGCCACAGGTATGATGAAGAGTGATCATATTATGCAGATGTTATGAGTCAGGATGTAACATTGTTTGGAAGCCATGAGTGATAGGGGAGAGGTTTTTTAAAACTTTTAGCATCGTGTATAGTAGAGGATTGCAAATTCAATCATCAATAGGAGGAGAGGACCTCGGTCCCGTGAAGGTTCTGTGCCCCAGTGTAGGGGAATGCCAGGGCCAGAAAGTGGGAGAGGGCGGGGTGGCAGGCATGGGAAAGTGGGAGGCAACAGGGGTTTGTTTTTGTTGTTTTTGTTTGTTTCTTTGTTTTTTGGAGGGGAAACGGGGAATGGAGAAATTTACATGTAAATAAAGAAAATATCTAAAAGAAAAAAAAACTTTTAGCATCAGTTAGACTTATAGAGCTGTCATTTGGCAAGAAAAACAAAAGCCTGTGGTATTTCTGACAGTGTAGTATAACTATTAGCTATTAGATGAAGAAATTAAGGAGACAACTGGATGAGGAAGTTTAAAGTTCAAACAAGAAGTTTAAGTAGAGAACAACTTTGAAAGTTTCATCAGCATGTAAAAAGGACATAGAGTTCTGAGTCTGAATAAGATCATCTACATGAAGTAGGTGTTGATAAATAAGAAGTGTGACATTAGAACTCTCCTAGGGAGACAAGAAAGAACCACAAAGAACACCGAGCTCCTTGGAAGGAGTCCAGAGGAGTTGAGATTTTAGTTCACACAATATTTTAGTTGCTGCCAGAGCTTAGAAGCAACCATGATGTCCTCCAATAGATAGGAGAATGGATATGCAATTGTCATGTGTCTAGACAATAGAATATTATTCAGAGAAGAAAAAACTGAGAAACCCTTAAAAAGAATGCATATTGCAGAGTCAAAGAAACCAATTTGCAAAGATTATTTACTATAAAGTTCATTCTTGATACCAGGAAACTCAGAGTCAACATTCACCTAAGATCTAGAGAGGACAAGAGAAACCAAAGAATGCAACAGTCACCCATCAAAGACATGCTCAGATACCAACACCTAGGATTGCCATCAGCCCAAACCCAGATGCAGGAACACCAGCATAAAAGTATAGTTACAGTCAAGACAGTATGCTTCCACCAAAGTCCAGCAACATTATTGCACTGGGCCCTGAAAAATGCAAGGTAAGCAGATACAAGGCAACGACTTTAAAACAGCTATTATGTATACATTAGGATCTTAAAGATGATATCAGTGAGTTCATTAGTAGAATCTATGAAAATACAAACAAACAATGAAAGGAATGAGAAAAAAGTTAAACTATTCAAAAGGTGAAAGTAGAAATGGCATCTCCAAAGAAAACCCAAACTGAGGGAAAACTGGAAATAAAATATTAGGAACCTGAACATCAGAGGTAAGCTTCACACTCCTCATGAGTAAAATGTAAGAGGTGGAAGAAAGAATCTCAAGCGCTGAAGACAAGAGAGAAAAAGATGGCTATTTCAGTTAAATAAAATGTTAGATCTATGAAAATCCAGGTCAAAAATAAAATCCAGAGAATCTAAAACACTATGAAAAAAAAAGGCCAAGAAGAGTAGGAATGTAAAGAAGGAGAAGAACCTCATGTCACAAGCACAGAAAATATTTTAAGTAAAATCTTGGGGAAAAAAATTCCTAATCTAAAGAAGAAGGTGCCTATAAGATATAAGAACCTTACATAACACCATGTAGGAGGGACAGGCAAGGAGCTGGAGAAAGAGAGTAAAAATCAGTGGGGGACATCTCTGGGTCTAGCAGAAAACTTAGAACTGGAGAGGCTTCAGGGAGTCTATAGGGGTGACATTGCTGAGACTCCTAGCAGCTGAGGATATGGACACTGAACTGGCTACCTCCAACAGCCTAGAGAGATTTGCAGTGGAGGAGTAGGACATCAACCCACCAACAAAAACATCAACCCAAAATTTGACTTGCCTACAAGATACACAGGGATAAAAATGGAGCAGATATTGAGGGAATAGCCAACCAATGATTGGCCCATCTCTTGGGAGCGAGAAAACCCCTGACATTGGTAATGATACTCTGCTATGCTTGTAGACATAATTGTGCCCCAAGAGTCTTCAGCCAGCAGCAAATGGAAACAGACTTAGAGACTTACTGACAAACATTGGTCAGAGCTCCAGGAGTCTTGGGAAGAGTAGGGGATAGGATTAAGGAAGCCAGAGGGGTCAGAAAGACCTATAAGTCAAATATCCTAGGCCCATGTGGGATCACAGAGACTGAACCACCAATCAAAGAGTGTACAGGGGCTAGACATAGACCCCTTACACATGTGCAGCTGGATCTTCATTTGGGTCCCCTAACAGCTAACATGGGAGCTACCTCTGACTCTGTTGCCTGCCATTGGATCCCCTTCTCCTAACTGGACTGACTGGTTTGACCTCAGTGGGAGAGGATGCTCTTAGTCCTGCTACAACTTGATGTCCCAAGGTGGGAGGATACCCAAGAGGGGCTTCACTTCTCTGAGAAGAAAGGGAGAGGTCATTAGGGGAAGGATTTGTGAGGGTAAGACTGGAAGGAGAGAAGGGAGGGGGCCATGACTGGAATGTAAAAAAAAATACAATAAGGGGAAAAAATGAGGAGATCTCATACAAGCAACTTAACAATACAGCTAAACACTCTGGAACAAAAAGAAAAGATACCATAAAGGAGCAGATGGCAAAAAAATAATCAAACTGAGAGTTGAAATCAATAAAACAGAAACAAAAAATACCAAAAAAAAAAAAATCAAGGAAGCAAAGAGTTGGTCCCTCGAAAAAGACAGTAAGATTAACAATTTCTTTATCCAAATTAACTGAAAATAGAAAAGAAGATCCAAATAAAGAAGTAGGGATGAAAGGGATGAAAGGGGACTCATAAAGACTGACAGCAAGGAAATCAAGTGACTCATAAGGACATTCTGCAGAATCCTGTACTCTACCAAATTGGAAACAGAAAAAAAATGGATGATTTTCTTGATATATGCCACCTACAAAGTTAAGTCAAGGTCAGATAAGAAATTTAAACTGGCCTATATCCCCCTATGAAATAAAAGCACAATATACTAGACTTTTAAAGAATAAATGACAATGCTCCTCAAATTAGCCCACAAAATAGAAACAGAAGCAACAGTGTCCAATTCTTTCCACAAGCTCACAATTACCCTGATGCATAGACAACACAAAGACTCTCCAAAGAAAGAGAACTACAGATCAATTTCCATTATGTACATGCAAAATTCTCAATAAAATATTTGCAAACTGAATCCAAGAACACAGAACACATCAAAAATATCACCCACCATGGTCAAATTAAGCTTTATCCCAGAGAGTCAGAGATGATATAAATCAATAAATATAATCTACCACTTAATCAGACTGGGAGATTAAAAAACACATGATCAGCTCATTAAATGCAGGAAAGTCCTCTTATAAAATCCAGCACTATTTCCTAATAAATATCCCGAAGAGACTAGGGATACAAGGATCATATCTCAACATAATAGAGATTTACAGCAAGCCTACAGCCAACATAAACGTAAATGGAAAGAAACTGAAAAGATTTCCACTAAATGAGGAATAATACAATTCTCTATACATATTCAATATAGTACTTGAAGTCTTAGCTAGAGAAATGAAAGAACTGAAGATCAAGAGAATACAAATAAGAAGAAAAGAAGTCAGAGTAACTCTTTCGCAAATGATGATAGTTCTCCTGAGCAATCCTGAGAATTTCACTAAGAAACTTCTATACCAGGAAAACACTTTCAAGTAGGAAGAAACAAAATTAATACACAAAATCAGTAGTCTTCCTATATACAAATGACAAACTGAGAAAGAAATCAGTGAAACAATACTTTTCACAGTAGCTTTAAAGAGATAAATATATACAAAATATTCATACATATATACATATATACATACATACATACATACATGCAAACATCTTGGAGTAATGCTAACAAAACAAGTGAAAGACTTGAATAATGAAAACGTGAAGACATTAAAGAAAAACTTGAAGATATCAGAAGATTAAAAAGATCACCCATGCTTATGGGTCAGTAGGAATAACATAGTAAAAATGGCCATCCTACCAAAAGCAATCTACATGTTCAATGCAATCTCCACCAAAATTCCAACACAATTATTTACACATCTTAAGAGGTCAATGTTCAGCTTCATGTGGAAACACAAAAGGTCCAGGATATTGAAAATCTGAATAATAAAAGAATTGATGGCAATATCACCATTTCTGACATCAAGTTGTACTACAGGACCATACTGATAAAAACAGCATGGTATTGGAAAAAAAAAAAAAAAAAGACATGTTGATCAATGGAATCTAAGTGAAGACCCAGACATAAATCTCCACACCGAAGGACATGATTTTTTTTTTTTTACAAAGAAGCCGGAAATACACACCAGACAAAATATAGCATCTTCAACAAATGGTGCTGGTCAAACTGAAGGCTACATGTGGATGAATCCAGATCGATCCATATGTATCAATCACCCTGCACAAAAGTCAACCCTAATTGATCAATGCCTCAAACATAAAACCAGATACACTGGACCTCATAGAAATGAAAGTACGGAGTTTCCTTGAATAGATCTTGAGCATCAATTCCCAGCTTCCTGAGAGGTAACATTGATTTCCATAGTGACTGTGCAAGTTTTCAGTCCCCTCAACAATGGGTAGGTCTTCTCCCCACTCCACATCCTCGCCAGCATGTCATTTGATTTATTGAGCAAGGACAAAACTTTCTAAACAGAACATCATTAATATAATGGCACTAAGATCGACAATTAATAAATGGGGCTTCATGAAACTGAAAAGCTTCTATAAAGCAAAGGATACCATCATTCAGACACAGCAGCAGCCTGTAGTATGAGAAAATACTTTTAACAACTACACATCATTTAGAAGGCTAATATGCAAAATAAAAAGAACTTATAACTCAGTTAAAATAAGATGCAGAGAATTATCAAAAGGTGAAGTATAAAAATATGAGAAACACTTAAAGAAATGTTCAACATCCTTAGTCATCAGGAAAATGCAAATCAAAACTACTTTGAGATTTCATCAGATACCTGTCAGAATGGCTATGCTCAATAAAGTAAATGACAGCTCATATTGGTGAGGATGTGGAGTTGAGGGAACACCTTCCCATTGATGGGGTACTGAAGACTTGCAAAGTCATTATGGAAGTTATTGTGACATCTTCTCAGGAAGATGGGAATAGATCCTCAAGATACATCTATACACTCTTGAGCATATACCCAAAGGATGCTCCATTCTCCTACAGAGATACTTGCTCAATCATGTACATCGCTGCTCTATTCATAACAGCTAAACAAATAAACAAAGTGTGATAAATTTACACAATGGAACATTACTCAGCTAATTTAAAAAAATGATATCATGATACCGGCAGGTAAATGGATGGAACTAGAAGAAAATCAGCCTAAGAAAGGTATCTCAGATCCAGAAAGGTAAATATGGTGTGTATTTTCTTGTATGTGGATATTAGCTGCTAATTCCATGCTTTCTACAATCTGTAGAAGCAAAAAGGAATGAATTGATCTCCCTAGGAAGGGGAACTAGAAAAGATAGTTATGGATGGATGGAACAGGGGAACAAAATGGGGAAGATGGTGTAAGGAGGTGAGAGAAAGTATATGAGGAACAACTTCTATAACTACAGGGCATCTGAGTACCTTTACAGTTACTGGGTATCAATTTCTTCTAAATCAAGACATTCTATCATGGCTGTTAAGTAGAAGGGGGGTGCTCTTCACAATTAAGCACATAAACAAAACTGGTAAGGGTCAGGAATTAAACAATGCATAGGTCTCCTGAAGCTTCTGAAACTTCCATGATCTTCCATGAAACTTCCCCACAATCTCTAAGATTATATGAGTAGTCAGAAATCCTGGGAAGTTGAGACTCTCCAATCTGATCTCTCTAGCTCCCCACAAATCATTCAGAGAATTCCAATATTACGACGTGTCATCATCCATGCTCTGGTGAGCTTTTCAGTGATGGAGCTCCTTTTGACATGATTTACCTAAAAGTAAGCCTCACCTACAATCCTGTAAGTAAGTCCAATAAATTGGATGGTTGACCAGGTTGGATGTTGATAGAGTCTGCACTTTGGTCTGTGACGGGTGACTTATCACAAATAAACAGCTATTTATCCATATCTATCAGAGACAGGCACACAGCAGGGATGTGCCTCCAAATCTTGCCAAAGCAATGTTTTTAATTATTTAACTAAGTGATAATTCAATCACTACTTATTACTTGTTTACAATGTGCCTGGAATCCTCCAAGTATTTTCATGCATGTTAGTTTACAATCTAATGTTTATTGCTCTCATTATATAAATAAAGACACAGAAAGTAAATCTGGTTAAGTTATAAAAGCAAGGTCATACCTTTTATGGTTTTAGAAAGATAATTAAGTCATCTCTTTACAACATCCTAAACACCTAAGTGAAAGCTACTACATATTCATATACTTGTATATACATTTATGCATGTAAATTTGCTATATATAAATACATGTGGTAGTTGATATTTATGATCAGATTGATGAGATTTATAATCACCACAGAAACTCACATCTGTATTAGAGTATTTCCATAAGGGTTTATGTGAGGAGGAAATACCTACCACGAATAGTGAAGAGAGGCAGTCTTCCATAGGCTATGGTCATGGATTAAATAAAGGTCCAAATAAAATGGAGAAACACCAAACTTCATCTCTTTCTGTTTCTGACTATGACTCCAGTATGACTAGCTCCCTCATTCCCCTATCCGCATACTTTCCCTATACAACATGCAACACACACACACACACAATCATTCATCTACTCATGAATGATATCTTAGAAAAAATGTAAAGGGAAAAGGGAACAATATAACAACTATCCTGAAATAAGAATTATCTCAAGTGCTGGATGACATATTGGTAGTAAGGAAAAGAAGTGTTCATTTTTTATGAGCTTGGGCCCAGCTGGTTTCATGGAATAATTCAACCTGTCTTTCGAATTAGTGGGTACAACCAATACTTCTTAAGGTGGGGAGCGCCTGAGAGGATTAGGGAAGGAAAATAATGCATTGTTTGAAAACATTTTTAATAAAAGATTAATAAAACCTGAAAAACTAAAGAAGAAAGGAAGTTTTAAAAGTGAAAACAGAAGGAACACTTCCAAACCCATGGTAAGGGAGTAGCATTACTCTAACACACACACACAAAGAAAACAGTGAAAACATAAAATAAAAATAAACCACAGTAGTTATTATAAAATATAATTTAAATGTGCTTAGTGATTTATACAGTGGAAAACATTAATATTCTGGTTAAATATTTAGTGTATTTCATTCCTTGCTTAGAGCAGTTCACTAATGAGTTTAGCTGGCTGACCAATGGCAATGTAAATAAGAATGACAAAGTAAATTAAAACAACTAGTCCCCAAGGCTAACTAAAGGTCCTTGAGATTCCTATGGTAAAAGACCAATTCTTTGAACTTTGAATTCCATCTACCTGGTATGTGACATGTTCTAAATTTCATTAAAGGACCCACAATAAGCTGACAGTGAAATCATCCACCACCAGGTTCAATTTCGTCTTAGAATTATCTATAATATTTACCAAAATATTTACCAAAACTTTATGTGTTACTTTCTTACTTTCATGTCTATCTGGTTAAACCTATTTCAAGTCATTCAATAATCAGCATTGTAGATGAACATCATTTACCATGAGGTCAGAATGGCAACAAGGAGTCACAAACTTTGATAGAAAACTAGTAACAGACATAGCAAAACTTCTCTGGTGTAAACAACAAAGGTGATTACAGAGCAAGAAGGGCAAATATTCATGCCTTCTGTGTCTTTATGAGGACACAGAACTGTGAAGGACCTGCTTGTACAAACACAGGACCTCGCTCAAACAACTGCCAAATACAACAGTACACTGTGCTCTCACCAAATCCAGAAAAGTCTGTTAGATCACTCTTGCTCGACCTCCCATAGAGCCTCTGGATGCTTCCTTCCCCCTCCTTCTTACTCTGCACTGGGGTTACAAAATGTTTTTCTTTATTGTTGGACTTTGAGTCTCCCTACTTTGATACTAGCCCTATCACAGACACTCAAAGTCACTTAGGACTTTTTTACAACCCGCGAGAGGCTTCTCCTCTTCTCTAGAGCTGATCTTCAGCATCCTTCTAAGTCAAGCATCACTGAGATTCTCTCTGTCTTCCTAGGAGGAGTGTCTGCTCCAGTCTTTCCCTTGCTTAAATAAGCTAGCCACAAAAAGACAAGCATTATTGGATTCCATATGAGATATCCACAAAAGAAGTAAAACGGATGGCTATTGTTCCATAGGGTTAGGCCCATAAATGAATGCATTCTAGAGAGCCAGTCATCATACTTTCTATAGTTAAGAATGCAATATTGTATGTTATAAAATTTGCATAAATAATGGGAATACTTTTTCTTATATTTTTTTAAATCACAAATGTTAGAAGAGTCAAAAAGAAACTTAGGAAGTATGAGAGAAGCTTGCTACTGTGATTATAATGTTTATCCATCTACAACCTGTTGAAAAGTATATATTAAACACAGATGACATGTCACTTGTACCCAATAAGTTTGTTAAACTATAGCATGTGTGTGTCAAGCCACGGAAGTTAGGAAATTGTGGCATGGATGACCCAACTCTTCCACTCTGAGTATCACAAATCAATATATCATGGAGATCCTTTATATCACTGGTCGCAGTAGCTAAATTATGCAACAATCTAGGAGTCCAGAAAAAAAATGGGTAAAGAAATGTGTTAAAAACATTGTATTAGTCAGGGTTCTCTAGAGTCACAGAACTTATGGTAGTCTCTAGGTAGTAAAGGAATTAATTTATTGATGACTTACAGTCTGTAGTCCAACTCCCACCAATCAACTCCCAACAATGGTCGGCAGCAGCTGTGAATGGAAGTCCAAGGATTCAGCCGTTGCTCAGTCCCACACGGCAAGCAGGCGAAACAGAGCAAGACTTCCTTCTTCCAATATCTTTATATAGGTCTCCAGCAAAAGATGTGGCCTTGATTAAAGGTGTGTGCCACCACACCTTTAATCCCAGATGACCTTGCTTGAACTCATAGATCTTCCAATCTTAATCTTCTGGGATTCATAGCCACTATGCCACCACACCTTTAATCCCAGATGGTCTTGTACTCATAGGTCTTCCTATCTTAATCTTCTGGGATTCATAGCCACTATGCCTCAAGATCTCCATGCCAAGATTCAGGTGGGAAACTTGTCCATCTCTCAGCCCCCAGATTAGGGCCACAGGTGAGCCTTCTAATTCTGGATTGTAGTTCATTTCAGATATAGTCAAGTTGGCAACCAGGAATAGCCACTACAAACATATACTCAATTTTTTCAGCCATAAAAAAATTATTTCATTCTAAAGAAAAATACTGAATTTTGAGATAATCATAAGTGAATTAAACCAGTATCAAAAAGACAATTGCATTTCTTCTCATTTGCATTTGCTAGATCTTCTATAGATATTTAGGATTGGATGTATATGTTTACAATGTGAGAGAAGTAAACTGTCTAGAGGGACTAATGGGGAGCAAGGAATAAGAAAGGGAAATATGCTCGACACTAAACATATGCAAGTATAAAAGCTTAAAAACATATAAACAAACAAAATGACAACATGCAGGAGGAAATCTGGGGATAAGTCTACACATTCTTTACTATTAAATTAACTCAGTACTTCAAATTCCATTTGGTGTCACCTCTCTTTTCATTTCTTTGGACCTAAAATAAGGTGGATATTTGGTACACATTTGTGGAATTAATGGATCTTTAGAGTGGAGACTTAATAGGCTTGCCATCTCTGATTTTTGTTTCTTTGTGGCTAAACTAGTGAAGGGACACAGCAGAAAACAATGATAAATAAGTTAGGTATGCCTGAGGGTTCACCATAGTATCACAACAGTATCCTATAAAATAATACTCTGTGTTCCATATTTAATAACTACCGGGCTATGACTCAGTTGAGCATGCTCCTTGCTCCATCAGAGGATCAAAGTTCAGATCGCAGTACCCAAAACTAACTTCCCACTCATGCCTGTAACCCCAACTCCCAAGAATGTGATTCTTCCCTTCTGATATCTGTAGGCATCTGCACATATACATGTACATACATGCACACAGACTCACACACAAATAAAATACAATTCCTTTTTAGAGAAAAAGTTAACACACAGGTCTACTACTAAAATTTTCTCTCTCTAAGTAATTATCAAGTATCTAAGGACAGAGGGGAAGAAGTAGGAGGTTCTGTGCTGTTCCTGTTCTCAGGATTTGCCTTGTTCTTAATATAATAATATGCTCCATAATATAAGCCCTTTAATAGATGCAAAATCAGGATTAGAAATGCCTAGAGATGTCTTTTATTTATGGTGTGTGTGTGTGTGTGTGTGTGTGTGTGTGTATGTGTAATCTAATTATGGGAAAGGGTCCTTTGGGAAGACTAAAGCAAAATTATGTAAGGCAGAAATATTTGTACTGCATTTAAATTTTATTGGAAACCTTTGATGAACTCGAGCCTTGGGGACATAAGTAAGTAGCTAAAGGGACACAAGGCATGGTTACTACTGAGGGTACCTCCACTTAAAACCAAGAAACTTCTCAGCAGCAGGGAAAGCCTATCAATGCTCCTTAGGGAAAGGAGTCAATCTTCTCATGACTCTCTGAACTATAAAAGAAAAATGAAGTTTCAGAAATATGTCAGAATATCCAGGAACTATAATCATTTCATAAAGAACCCTAAGTCATCGATTACTTGAGAGTGTTCTTAACTCTTTTTTTTTTTTGAGAGTGTTCTTAACTCTTAATGAAAAAATAAAATCCTTGTATGCCAAGCTGCATTATATAAAACTATTTGCACCTTCTCCTAATTAAAAGAAAATATTTGGGTTTCAGTAAAATATAGTTGTCTTATCTAATCACCAAAGAAAACCTTCTCTTCTCTCTTAAGTGACTAACTGTGAAGGTCTTAGAAAGTTTAACTAGCGTTATTCACCACAATAAAAGTTCCTTTGAATTGAAGACTATGCACAGTAGTACACTTTGCAATGGGGAAAATCTTTTGCTTACTAGGTTTATCACAGTTGTTCTTTCTGAGGTGCATTTGGGTTGAAACTGCACCACATCTTTGGGTTTTCTGCACATCATATTCTCCACCTTGATTTCAGCTGCAAATATACTATAAGTTTTCAATATTTAAAAAGGATAAAAAGTAGATGGAGAGTAATAAATCCCACTGTGGTATTTACTGGTGTTCTTACCAGGTTCATCAAATAGACTAAACTTGAATATTAAGGGTTTTATTTAGGAAATTACATAGATTGTATATGATTAAAAGAATCGGGAGAGAGTGGGTTGATGACGGGGGTTGGGGGAGGGAACAGGATTTTTTGTTGTTATTGCTTTTGATTTCATTGTTTTTTTCCCCCAAAGGGGAAACTGGGAAAGGAGATATCATGGGAAAGGAGATATCATATGACATGTAAATAAAGAAAATATCTAATAAAAAAAGAATAAAGATCTAATGAGCAAATAGAAAATTAATACTAGAAATTCCTAGACTATGAATAACCATTGTTTTCTGCACCTGGAAAAGAGCTATTGAGGCACACACCTGGGTGCTTGTCCTCCTTTCTTTCCATAGTGGATGTAAGACCATGAGCCTGTTCCAAAGCCACCCTGCTCCTCCATTCCCAGAGGCTGAACCTTATCCTCCCAAGTCTGTGATAACTTTGCCTTTTAGATCAAATGTGAACTTTAGTGCCCTGGAACTTGTCATACAGAGTGGAGGACATTCTTGAGCTGAAATTCTCATAGAAAAAAGGGAATGCCATTTTATTTCTTGAATATAGGAAGCTACTGCCAAGTCATGGCTGGTGAGGGAGTGACAGTTCAATTTTTTCAGGGGTGTGGCCCCCAAAAGGTTACCTATGCTGTAGTCAGCGGTCCTATGCCCATTCATATATAGACACACTAAGTGTATTCAGGAAGTTTTAATAAAGAAACACATAATGAGGAGGAGGGAAGCTCCAAGTGGGATATAAAGTGAGTAAAGAAATAAATTAATGAAAAAAAAGCAGATGGAATTTAGAGGGAATGTGTTATGAGGATGGAGGGAGATATGAGAGACATTAAGAGGGATGGATTTGATGAAAACATATTTTATTTACATATGTGTGTGTGTGTGTGTGTGTGTGTGTGTGTGAAATTCTCAATCAAGGAAAGGAAAGAAAAGATTAAAAGAACAAATCTTTTATTCTATTGTATTGAAGTCTACATTTAAAACTTGCTAAGAGAAATAGAAAGTGATGGAAATACAGCTTTGTGAAACTTGAGTAATGATTTTACTGGGTACATCCTGATTAAGGCATTTTGTGGCACCTTACATGCATAAAATAAAGCAAAAATAGGTGAATGAGATTGCACCAAATTTAAAAGCTCTTCGCTTTCTCTTTACTCTACAAAAAAAAAAAAAAA
>NW_022196913.1:95548721-95556799 GCF_008632895.1 Mastomys coucha
AAAAAAAAAAAAAAAAATCATAGAGTATTTACGTCTTGTTTTATGCACTTCTAAACTCTGTCTTCTTGAACAAGTTTCTTAAAATGGTTCTACCGGGCTTCACATCAGTGTAAAATCTTGGCTATCATCCTCCTTACAGTCTGACTGGAACTAGAAGTGATAAAAGTTTTTGTGGCTTAAATGTTTTAGCAAGTGACTTCATTTTTCCTGGTAGGCAACCAGGGACTGCCAAATTCCCAACCCATTGTATTAGTCAAAAACTGTCTAATCTCATACTCTCACCTAATAGCCATACCCAATGTTGAGATGAACTGTCTGTTGTCACTCCCAAACACACCAACAACCTCAGCAAAGTACACCATCTCCAGCTTAACTTCCAACTGTTATCCTCCCTGCCATTATACTTCTCTTTTTTTAATTCACTTTTATTAGATATTTTCTTTATTTACATTTCATATTATATCCCCTGTCCCAGTTTCCCCTCTAAGAAAAAACCCTATCCCCCAACCCTGCTCACCAACCCACCTTTCTCCTGCTTCCTGGCCCTGGCATTTCCCTCCACTGGGGCATAGAATCTTCACAGGACCAAGGGCCTCTCCTCCCATTGATGACCAACGAGGCCAGCCTTTGCTACATATGCAGCTGGGGCCATAAGTTCCACCATGTGTACTCTTTGGTTGGTGGTTTAGTCCCTGGGAACTCTGAGAATAGTAGTTAGTTTATAGTGGTGTTTGTCCTAAGGGGCTGCAAACCCCTTCAGTTCCTTGGGTTCTTTCTCTAGCTCCCTCACTGGGGACCGCTCTAGCTCTTCAGTCCAATGCGTGGCTATGAACCTCTACTTCTATATTTTATTTTTCAGATACTGTCAGAGCCTCTCAGGAGACGCCTATATCAGGCTCCTGTCAGCCAGCACTTGCTGGCATCCACAATAGTGTCTGGGTTTGGTGATTGAATATGGGAAGGATTCCCAGGTGGAGCAGTCTCTGGATTGTCCCTCCTTCAGTCTCTGCTCCATACTTTGTCTCTGCAATTCCTTCCATGGGTATTTTTTCCCCATTTTAGGAAGGATCAAAGTAGCCACACTTTGATCTTCCCTCTTCTTGAGTTTCTTGTGGTTTGTGGATTGGATTGTGGTTATTCCAATCTTCTGGGCTAATATCCACTTTTTAGAGAGTACATACCATGTGTGTTCTTTTGTGATTGGGTTACCTCGCTCAGGATGATATTCTCTAGATCCATCCATTTCCCTAAGAATTTCATAAATTCATTGTTTTTAATAGCTGAGTAGCACTCCATTGTGTAGATATACCACATTTTCTGTATCCATTCCTCTGTTGAGGGACATCTAGGTTCTTTCCAGCTTCTGCTACTATAAACAAGGCTGTTATAAATATAGTGGAGCATGTGTCTTCATTACATGTTGGAGCATCTTCTGGGTATATGCCTAGGAGTGGTATAGCTGGGTCCTAAGGTCCAATTTCCTATGTCCAATTTCCTGAGGAACCACCAAACTGATTTCCAGAGTGATTGTACCAGCTTGCAATTCCAGCAACAATGAAGGAGTGTTCCTCTTTCTTCACAACCTCGCCAGTATCTGCTGTGACCTGAATTTTTTATCTTAACCATTCTGACTGGTGGAATCTCAGGGTTGTTTAATTTACATTTCCCTGGTGACTAAGGATGTTGAATATTTCTTTAGGTGATTCTCGGCCATTTGGTATTCCTCAATTGAGAATTCTTTGTTTAGCTCTGTACCCCATTTTTTAATAGGGTTATTTGGTTCTCTGAAATCTAACTTCTTGAGTTCTTTGTATATATTAGATATTAGCCCTCTATCCAATATAGGATTGGTAAAGAACTTTTCCCAATCTGTTGATTGCTGTTTTGTCCTATTGACAGTATCTTTGGCCTTACAGAAGCTTTGCAATCTTATCAGGTCCCATTTTTTAATTCTTGATCTTACAGCATAAGCTATTGATGTTTTGTTCAGGAAATTTTCCCCTGTACCCATGTGCTCCAGGCTCTTTCCCACTTTCTTTTCTATTAGTTTCAATGTATCTGGTTTTATGTGGAGGTCCTTGAAGTAACCAACATCAAACTAAATGGAGAGAAACTTGAAGCAATCCCACTAAAATCAGGGACTAGACAAGACTGTCCACTCTCTCCCTATCTATTCAATGTAGTACTTGAAGTCCTAGCCAGAGCAATTAGGCAATAAAAGGAGATAAAATGGAAACAAATTGGAAAAGAAGAAGTCAAATTATCACTATTTACTAATGATATGATAGTATGCTTATGTGACCCCAAAAGTTTCACCAGAGAACTCCTAAACCTGATAAACAACTTCAGCAAAGTAGCTAGATATAAAATTAAGTCAAGCAAATCAGTGACCTTTCTTTACACAAAAGATAAACGGGCTGAGAAAGAAATTAGGGAAGCAACACCCTTCACAATAGTCACAAATAATATAAAATACCTTGGTGTGACTCTAACTAAGCAAGTAAAAGATCAGTTTGGCAAGAACTTCAAGTCTCTGAAGAAGGAAATTGAAGAAGATCTCAGAAGATGGAAAGACCTCCCATGCTCATGAAATGGCACAATTAATATAGTAAAAATGGTCATCTTGCTGAAAGCAATCTACAGATTCAATGCAATCCCCATCAAAATTCTAACTCAATTCTTCACAGAGTTGGAAAGAGCAGTTTGCAAATTCATCTGGGATAACAAAAAACCTAGGGTAGTGAAAACTATTCTCAACAATAAATGAATTTCTGATGGAATCACCATCCGGGATCTTAAGCTGTACTACAGAACAATTGTGATAAAAACTGCATGGTAATGGTACAGTGGCAGGCAGGTGGATCAATGGAATAAAAATGGAAGACCCAGAAATGAACTCACACACCTATGGCCACTTGATCTTTGACAAAGGAGCTAAAACCATCCAGTGGGAAAAAAGACAGCATTTTTAACAAATGGTGCTAGCTCACCTGGCAGTTAGCATGTAGAAGAATGCAAATTGATCCATTCCTATCTCCTTGCCATTATACTTCTTAGAATAATGTCGACAACTTCAGACTGATTTTTGATATGTCTCCAAAAGCTGTTTTCTCAGCTGGATTAGCAAACAAGAATCAGTTCCACATACTTATCACATATACTATGATTTATGATGCCTCAGATAACATAACCTTTTTTTTCCCTTCACTGAAACAAGGTTTATTTTTTAGGGCCCTCTCTCTGTGTCTTATGAAAGACTTTTTTTAATGGCTCTATCAATGTAGAAGTGAAACATTTAAATATACTATGTTACCTGGAAATGTTTTATTTTCAGGCTGGAAAGTGAAGCACATGACAGCTCAGCCCTGCACACACACCACAAAGATATCGCTGCTGGAGCTGCTTTTAAATCTGTTGAAACAATCAGCTCTGTCCACGGTCATCAAAATCCCAGTGAATGCTAACAGTTAAAGTGCACAGCCTGTGTTTCTGTGGGGACATATTTTAGATAAGCCTAACTGCAAAGCAATGTTCATCCCTGTGAGAAAATGCAGAAATTTAACCAATTTCCCTATGTGGTGTGCTATGGAGTTATAAGTTAATCAACCCCAGGGCTGATAAAATCACAATTTTATGGGATTTGTTCATCCCAGTATACCTCCACCAACTATAACCAGGGGTGAGGAATCCAGAATGAAAAGAGCAAGAGCCCAGGTGGGTCTGGTGCTGAAAGAGGTGGAAGATTCCCAAACACTCTTTTTTATTCACTTTTCAAAGAATAGATCTCAGTGTTGCAAGAACAGTAGGTAAATTAATTAGTTTCTATTTTATTCTGTTTTTCTTTTAATATAGGAGCTAACAATACCACTATTTCATAAAAATCTTTGAAGATTAACATATAATGTGGGGGTATTGATTAATGTATTAGAATGGTCAATGAAGGAAAACAATTATCATTAACAAACTGATTATGGGGTTCTCAGTCTAATATACATCTCTTTACTGGCAGTAATACTTTCTTCATATTCAAACAGGAAGAAAGTTGGGCATGGTAGCACAAGCCTTTAATCCCAGCACTCAGGAGACAGAGTCATATGGATTGCTGTGAATTCAAGGCTTTTCTGGTCTACACATTCAGGTTCTAAGCCAGACAGGCTTACATAGTGAGACAAAAGAAAAAGAAAAAAAGAAAGAGATGGCATTCCAATGCAGATAACTCTGGATGCATATTTTTTTAATTACTTGCAAATGGTCATTTATGGTCACTTGCATACACACACACACACACACACACACACACATATTCACATGATGCTCTGGAATGTAGAATCACAGCTCATTAATTTCTGTGTGTTTAACATCAAAGACCATAGAATAGTTCCCAGCACACAGTAAAGAAATATAAAGAAAATATAATCACAATAAAGAAAAATAAAACAATGTTTTAAAGAAATCTTTAAAATGTTTTTCTGATTAATTGTGGTTTGGACAAGAAGTGTCCCCATCAGAAGGTTCATATACTGAATGTGGAGTATCCAGACAATGGCACTCCTTTTGGTGGTCCTTGAACTGTAGTGAATGAAGCTCCACTGCTAGAAGTGGTTACTGCTAAGAGTCCTTCCTGGTTTTCTCTATGAGCCTTGAGTACTAATGAATCGAGGCAAGTTCACCATGATTCTCTCTGCCTTATCCTGCTCCAGATTCCAAAGGGAATCTAAAAGTAACTCCAAGTAGGAGATTTCACCCTGTCTTAACTCAGACTGAGTGGCAGCTGTAGGGAGATGGGAGAAATAGCAGGAACTGTTCTTGGTGTTGGGTGCCCTTTTGTGTCATAGGTATTCTGCTGGCCTTGTGTATGGACAGTGACACAAGTACAGCTTAGACATCCTTGAGGCTTTGCAATTCATACCCTTTGGTATTTCTTTTTGGCATCAATTTGATAGAACTTAGAATCATCATGGAAACAAATCTCTGCATATGTCAGAAGTGGATTATCTATATTAACTTAACTGAGGTAGTGCCAAGACCCACCATGAATGTTGGCAGCACCATGCTAGGGGTTAGGGGCTCAGAATGAACTAAACAGTAAGAAGTAAGCTAAGAGCAAGCGCTCATGACTCTCTGCTTCCTGACTATGGGCACATCATGAGTAAGTAAGCCGCCTCAAATTCCTTCCACAATGCCTTCTGTACCGTTATTGACTGAACCCTTGAACTAAGAGTCAAAATAAACCCATTGAGTTGCTTTTTCGTAGCAGTGAGAAGGTAACTAATGTAGAATAAGATTCTTTTTTCAATCTCAGAGATCCCAGCAGAAGACTTCCCTCCCCAAGATTCCTTTTTCTCAGATATTTAAAGTTTTCTCTGATATTTAAAGAAGAAAATATTATATCCCTAGTCTACCACATTTACTACATATTTAAAACAAAGGGTCTCAGTGGAAGTGAATTATAACTACAATGATATGCTATAGATTCTGTCTATAGTTAGAGGTTTTACTGCTGTGAACAGACACCATGACCAAGGCAACTCTTATAAGAACATTTAATTGGGGCTGGGTTACAGGTACAGAAGTTCAGTTCATTATCATCCAGGCGGGAACATGGCAACACCCAGGAAGGCATGGTGGAGGAGAAGCTCAGAGTTCTGCATCTTTATCTGAAGACTGGTAGCAGAATATTGACTTCTAGGCAGCTAGGAGGAGGGTATTAAAGCCAATGTTCACAGTGACACACCTACTCCAACAAGGCCACACCTCCTAATAGGGCCACTCCCTAGGACAAGCATATATAAATCATCACACTCCAAGTAGAAAGCTGACCATAAATTTAACTACTTAATCCAAGTGATTAAAGATACAAACCTATGGAAAAAGTGTTGATAGGAAACAATATTTGGGTTTTCTTTGCCCCTATGACTTTTCCAAAAAGGAATCCTTTAGAATAAACTTTTCAATTTTCTTAACCATCTATTTTTCAATCATTTCAGGGAAATTCAAATCATCAGTCTGACTTCTGAGATTGGTACCTTGACTCGGATGAACCATGTCTGTTGATTGCTGAAGAGTAGGTTCCCAACTTCTATCTTTAACTCTATATGGGTCTTAAGTCAATAGGAAGTCTGAGGACTGGTAATACTTCTGAAATCTTCTACATCCATAACCTTGTGAGCCTTGTTCAGTTCAGTAGAGAGAAAGAATTGGAGGGGCCAGAAATGAGATGTAGTTCAATGATAAAGCAATTTTCCTGCCATACACAAAGTTCTGAGTTCAAACTTCAGTTACACAACATAAAAAAAAAGCTCTAACAGTTCTCTATTATCATCCAGCCTAAGCCACATCATTCAGCACATGACTGCAGCCCATGGAAGTTGTTTTAAGCCAAGAATATTGGCTCCTCGTAGGACCTGACTTGAATATCTCTGATTTAGAGCTTTACAGTCATTGTTTCTTCCCAAAAATTTACTCATTACAAAACTACAATGTGCTTGGCACAGTGGAAGATAATAGGAAGACAAGGTAAAAGTTCTGCCTGATGTAAACTTAAAGACTAGTAAGGCACTCAAACACAGCAGGCTTGAAGAAGACAATAGAGGGTATTAGGACTCATCCTACTAGGACAAAAAGCAGAAAATAGAAAGTAACACAAGAAGAATTACAGAGGTGAGAGATAGCTATAATGAACATCATATGTAAAAACATGCTTTTGGATATATGGCACTATAAGTTCAAAATCTCATTTGAGTAGAATTTCTATAATGTGTACCAGGCCATAATTTCAATTCCCAGAACCAGAAAATCAGAGAGAGAGAGACAGAGAGACAGAGAGACAGAGAGACAGAGAGACAGAGACAGACAGACAGACAGACAGACAAACAGACAGACAGACAGAGAGGTAACAGATGACAAATAGAACCCTCTGGTGTGGCCACAAATGTGTTGATAGTAGAAAGTATAAGAATGAAACCAGAAATATGCTGTGGGTGGGATGGACATAGAACCACAGCAATGGGACATTCACTCAGCTTTGAAGATGAGCATAACTCCTACAGTGAGATAATAAACTATAAAGCTACAAAGAAGGACATTAATGTGGAATCTTGGCAGATGAGATAACTGATAGAATATTTTCAAGACAGAAAGGGGGAGGAACATTTGAGGTAAAGCTACTGAAAGCAAATTATTTCCCTAGTCTAAAAGGTGACTCATACAGAGTACTAAAGTATTTATTTCATACAAGTAGTACAAACTGCGAAGGGCACCTCAGGCAGACCACATTTCCATGAGACCCCTGCATCCCAGAATCTTTACTTTTAGGGCACTTGCTCAGAGCTGGTGTTTAATAGCAATTGTCATGCACTTCATTGGAGAGCTGTGGTTAAAGACTTACGGCAGAAAAAAAAATGAGTCTGGATTGCAAACAGTTGTGGATGAAGAAAAGGAAGAGTAAAGTGGCAACCTCAGAAAATGTTTTCAGTCCTGTATGCATAAATCTCAGTTTAGACCAGAATATGGCAACCTAAAACACAGAGAATCATAAACCCAGAAGCATGGAAATGGAAAGAAAAGAGATCTGGAATCAATTGAAATCCAGTGCTCCGCTGAGCCACTACACCAAAGGCTGAGTAAGGGCTCCAGAGGTCTGCATGAAATACAGCAGACTGCAGCAGTTACCCTCCCAAAAATTACAAAAAGACCCAGGCACAGCCTTCGAATGTAACTCTGAGAATTCTAAAGCATGGCCGCTTGAGACTGATCCAAACTAGAATTAATGATTTGACTGCAACTGCCAAAGGCAGTCATTCCATCACAATGGTTGTGCCCACTGGAGAGTGGCATCAAATTACCCATTTTCCCCATTCTCTTTGGCTTGTAATGGTTAAATGATTTTTTATTTGTATTTTAGGCATCAAACCCTACCTTTGATAAACTAAGCACAGAGCAGTTTTCCACTTTCCCTTTTGCTTTGAGAAAGTTCATGCAAGGGGACCAAGATGTCTTGGTCTCTCTTCTCACACTAATATTAAGCCAACACTCACTGCTTCTCCTCTCTCTCTCTCTCTCTCTCTCTCTCTCTCTCT
>NW_022196913.1:95556905-95557647 GCF_008632895.1 Mastomys coucha
CCCTCCCTCCCTTCCCCTCTCTCTCCCCCATTCTCTCCTCCCTTCCCTCTTTTCTTTCCTCCCTCCCTCCCTCCCTCTCCCTCTCTCTTTCCCTTTGTCTTTCTCTCTACCCCCCTCCAACAAAGTTTGTGAGGGTTTTTATTAGTTTCATAATTTAAAACAATTTTACATTTTTATATTCTGATCATATTCTTCCTCTTCCCCAAATAGTCTCTCTATATCTTCTCCCTGTCCCTACCCACCCAACATTGTTTTTTCAACAAACATACAGAAACAAATACAACAAACTCCCCCAAACCAAGAAAACAAAATAAAAACATGCCAAACACATATAAACATACCGCCAAACTGTAACCAAATAAAAGCATATATATAAACACACACACACACACACACACACACACACACAGAGAGAGAGAGAGAGAGAGAGAGAGAGAGAGAGAGAGAGAGAGAGAGAGACCATTATATGTTGGTCAAGTACTCCTGAACATGAGGCCTGTCCTGAAGTGGTTGATATACCCAGTGTCACTCTGTCAGAAAAATCTGATTTTTTTCCTCTCCCAGCAGGTATAAATAATAGTTCAGTTTTAACCTTTTCTTTAGTAGTTATGTATTCATTCATTTTTTTAAAATATAACTGTTCTCTCAATTCCTCTTTTAATAAGCAAAAATACATCTCAAGTTGCCACTACTTCCAGGTGGTCGTGCTGTTCTCTGCTGCACAAAGCCTTCTTGTGATAAA
>NW_022196913.1:95557657-95606415 GCF_008632895.1 Mastomys coucha
GGACAATGGAAACCAAAGAAAGAAGAAAAGGAGGGAGGGGAAACACAAACTTGAGACTGGGAAGGGAAAGAAAATATCTAAATTCCTTACTGCATCATCATAGTATCAAGTCTGCCCAAGATATTGCCCTCTCCTACCTCAAGTCTTTCCTTACTACCTCCTTCCTCCATCCCAGGCACAGACATCCTTGTCTCTCCTCTATCCAGCATGCTTCTTCCTAGTGCTTTTGTACTTTCTAGATTCCTAACTGGAATGATGTCAGGAGCCATGCCTGGCACCCGGGAAATAATAAAAGGGAGGAGGGTAACTCTGGCTGGGCGGACTCAGGAGACCATCCAGCAGTGTGGGCATCTGGCTGTGGGAAGCCACAGTATCCCAGTCTGTGGGGGGGGCGGGGGGGGGTGAGGAGGGGACAGTCCCATGGGTCTCAGACTTGGGCGTCCCAGACATAGCTAGATACCGCGAAAGAGCTGAGAATGAATTGGGGGGCCCCTGGAGGCCGCTCAATCAGCCCTGGGGCCAAAGGGAGAAAGGGGTGGGGAGAAAAGCAGTGGTTCCCAGCAGGCAAGAGTCCTTTTTCTGATCTCTTGGCTGGAAACACTGGGAGACCTTCCTGCAGGAGATTAGAGGTGGCTCTTTAGGGGAAGGTCTAATTCATTGCTCCAGCATGGCAAGTCTAGATGAAAGGAGGCAGTCCATGGTCTTAAGGCATTTATTGTAGAAAAGAGAGAGAGAGAGAGAGAGAGAGAGAGAGAGAGAGAGAGAGAGAGAGAGAGAGAGAGAGAGAGAGAGAGAGAGTAGAAAAGTAGAGAAGTAGAGGCTGGCCATGGCCACGGTCGAGAGAGGGGGAAGAAAGGGGGAGGAGGAGGGTGAGAGGTGAGAGTAAGAGCAAGAAGTTAAGAGTAAGAGGCTATGAGAGAGAGGAGGGGTCAAGTAGCCCCTTTTATGGTGGACTGGGCTACCTTTCTGTTCCCAGGTAACTGTGGGGTGGGGCATGCCTGGCTGTGGTCAGGTGACTGTGAGGGTGGAATTCAGCCAGAATACTGGGAGCTTGGGGCATTGTCTAGCCACAGGATAATGGAGTGAGGGCTTCTGGTGTCAGGCGTCTATGTCTGGGGGTGTAGCTTTACTGTTCCATCCCTTGTAGAATTTTCATCTCCAGAGTAAGTCTCGCTCAACCAAGAACACAGATTGCCTTTCACAGTCCAACAGAATGACCTTCTCCAATCAACAGTATCACATGTCTCATTTTATAGTCAAAATCTTCTCAGAGTGGCTTCCCTGACTGCTTCTGTTAAAGAACATCCCTCCCATACCAATCCCATTCTCACCCCCTGATTCAGTCTATTAACTTGTGTGCTTGTAGTGTCTTTCCCAATGGCTCACAATGCCTACATATTGCTATAGCTGTGTACTGATGTGCCTTGAATTAATAGGATGAAAGGTCTCTAGTTTCTTTTTCTCTACCCATTGTACATGATGTCTAATAGACTCACAAATCTCATGCAAGTACACTTACTTGCCCCTTCCATGCATCTCTGTAGGAAAACTGGTCACTAGATACTAATCTATGCAGACTTACTCAAAACCCCACCAGAAAGCTCCTGTCTTAAATCCATAAACAAATATTCCTTTCTCATCACAGACTTAACACCAAAAATCCCTCATACCGGAACCCTGTCCCCACAGGGCATCTAGGGTTTTGTCCATACCTAAATCTTGTAATCACACGTAGGTGTTGACATTGGTATATATTCTCATGCAATTCCAGAAAGACAGGAGGCAGCAGACCCAGCTACAAGCCATATTATACTGTGACACCTTGTCACACATGTGAGGTTCTTCAAGGGATAGAAAGTTATACGAGTCCCTAGACTGCCCCATATCTACACCTGTTCCCTTGACCCTTCCTCCACCCTAGCAGTATTGCTCTCTGACTCTCAGCTGTGGGTCTTTTCTTCCCACTGTCCTGTGTCCTTTCTTCAGAGATAATGTCAGACCTTACTTTCCCTAAGAAGGTCTAAGCATCACTATAGTCCTGCTACATCTGATCCTACCTGGTAGACACTTTTCTAGGGAGGTTAGTTTGCCAAACACCGAAGAATACCTTACAATACAAAAGCTACTCTCATACAGAAAGACAAGTGAGAATCTATGCTTCCAAAAACAAGAAATATCTTCATTCTTTCTCGGTTCATCTTTCCACTCTTTTTATACAGTTTTGAGTTAGAAATACCACCATGGTACTACATCAGTCAGGGTGGTCAACTCCTCTACCCTTGAAGTGACCTGCATTCATATGCACACGTGTGTGTGCTAGTATGCACACAGCTGCACACATCTACACATATTTAAAACTAATAAAAATAAGCTGTAAAGAAAAACCCTATTGAATATATTTCTGTACACTTACCTACCACCAAAAGCAAAAAAGTAAATAAATAAAAAAATAAAGAATCCATGACATAGTAAGTTAGTTTAGTCAATTTTGGCAGCATATAAAATATTTTAAACATATAAGTTTATGTAATTGTACAATAATAGAAGGTGTAATCCAATACCATAGTGTCCATCTTAATATAAGTATGGTATTTTATAATAATGTTGTTGTTAAGTCAAGGAGTATGCATTGGCTAAGAAGTAAACTTGAATATACCTAATGTGTGTGCATATTATGATGGTTTGAATGAGACATATTTCCCATAAACTCAAGTATCTGAACACTTGTTCCTCTGTTGTTCATGCTTTTGGGGGAAGTGGTGCAGTTTCAGTGGAGTAAGTATCATAATGGTCTTTGATAATAACCTTACTCCAGTAACAGCTCCCTCTTTTGCTTAATGCTTGCTGTTGAAGATAGTATCTTTCAGCTTCCCACCCCTGTTGCTATGCCAGCTGTCTGTTGCAATGCCAGCTGTCTGTTGCAATGCCAGCTGTCTGTTGCTATGCTTTCCTGACATCATAGACTTTTATCCCTCTGAAACCATAAGCCAAAATAAACTCAAATTCTTCCTTCTATCTTCTGTTTGTGGGTGCATGTGTGTGTTGAGTAGCAAAAGCTCAACATCTGGTGAGAACCTCCAAAGCTTCTGTTCCAGTGACTACTCTAACTATGTAAGAGTTTGCTGAGTTGTATAATCTATGCGTCAGTTATTTTTAGAGCGTGGTGATTTTCATTTGCACTTGTATGTTTTACACTAAAGTTTAAAATTAAATCCCAGTGCCTGCACCTCTCATTTGGGTGTGCTAAGTATAAAAAGTGGCATGTATGACAACATGGGTTGCTGAGAGCAGAATCATGGGAAAATGAAGACCTTGCCTAGAGGGATTCTAGTGTAAGAATATTTCACTTTGTGCTATATTAACAAAACAGATCTTCAAGCTTGATTCGGCTTGTAGAGTACTAAAATAGAATCCAAGTTATAGTCAACAGAGAAACTGCATGAGGTCATCCATTCTAACCATTTAGACTAAGGTGATATTTTACAACAGCCACGCAATCATCTGAGCATTACAGAAGCAATACTGAGAACCTGTCTCTAGAGGATCTGACATAATTGCCCATATGCAATGAGCATCACTTTGAGAGATCCCTGAATGATCCCAATGCGTAGATAAAGTGAGCATCTATTCCTTTGGGGAGTTCATTTTAGCATATTTTACTGCACTGTGGGCACAATAGGAAATAGTCACTCATAAGTAATTCAACAAACTTGGAAAGGAAATATCAAAGTGAGTATTCAAAGGACTAAATTTCATAGGTGTGCAAAGCATTACTCAATGTTTAACAGGCAACTCCAAATGCAACCTTTCCCAACAGAATCTTGGTAGAACAAAATGCTTCGAGCACATGGAGTCCCTCACTTCACAGAATATCTGAGGGAACTAATATTATTTCAGAAAGAACAACTGATCTCTGAGGTACTGAGCAACATTTCTGGAATATCGTAAATTTAAACTAAGCCTTGTTTTCTTTGGAAAGCGGGTAAAAGTGCATGCCAATGGGCTTGTTTCAGGCTAATCTCATGGACTTACCCACAGCTGCCATGAGCCTCCAACTCTTTCCCACCTTGTGGTAAATGTGGGCAACCAAAATTCCTCAACAGCCAAAGGGTAAAAGGAGTGTCTCCCACTCAAGAGGAATCATAGAAAGGGGGATCAGAAGAGATCAATTTTGTGGAGCCCTATCCCCTTAGGGGCACTCAGTCCTTCCTCCTATTCTTCCATAAAAGTTTCTAAGCTCCATCCACTGTTTGACTGAGGGTGTCTGCATCTGTCTGAGTCAGCTGCTGGGTGGAGCCTCTCAGAGGACAACCATGCTAGACTCTTGTCTACAAACATATCATTAATAGTTATGGATTGGCACTTGCCCATGGGATAGGTCTCAAGTTTATTGATTGGCCATTCTCTCAGTCTCTGCTCCATCCCCCATCCCTACATTTCTTGTAGACAGAGTAAATTTAGAGTCGAAAGTTTTGTAGGTGGGGTTCCTGTCTGGCTACAGGAGGTGGCCACTTCAGGTTCCATATCCCCAATGCTGTGAGTTACAGCTAAGGTCACCTCCATTGATTCTTGAGCACCTCCCTTATGCCTGGTCTCTGTTATGTCCTGGAGGTCCCCCCCTACCTCCTCACCCCCATAAGTTGCAGGTTTCCATTCATTCTCATGGCCATTTGGCCATCTCTCCTGTCTCTCCCCATATACTTCTTATAATATGCTTTTAATTAGGTTACTTGTCATCAAGAAGCATAAACACAGCTGTCCTGGAATGATATTCCCAGATGAAGATGAGAGCTGGGAAATATAACCACTTCATGAGTCAAATGCAACAGTGAAAAACCAATATGCTCCCTGTAGCCATCAAATGAGATTGTCATCGTTGTGTTCCCCATGGAATGAAGTGAAAGAGCGCATTCTAGCATCCTGTAAAATGTTCTCAAAATGCTTCCAAAACATTTTCAATAAATGCGTACAACTT
This sequence comes from Mastomys coucha, assembly GCF_008632895.1. Lineage (NCBI taxonomy): Eukaryota > Metazoa > Chordata > Mammalia > Rodentia > Muridae > Mastomys > Mastomys coucha. The sequence continues at coordinate 95,562,633 of NW_022196913.1, forward strand.
TGTCTGTCTTTAGCTGGTTGGTTTTGATTTTTATTTATTATTAGTATTGTATATGTGAGCACATGGTATATGGTAGCACAAGTGCCACAGTAAGTGTGTGTAGGTGACACGACAACTCTGTGAAGGGTACTCTCTTCTTCCACTTTTACATGGGTTCCTAGATTGAACTCAGGTCACCAAGATATGCAGGAAGTCCCTTTACCCACTGACCCATCTCTTACTGTCTTTTGCATAACAGATTAATAATGTTTATTTTTAAAGTAAAAACCATGAAGATATTAAACAACAGCTCATTTGTGACAACAGGGATGGTAAAGAAAAAAAACACTGTAATGTGAAATCTAACAAGCATAGAAAGACAGGTACCACATGAACCCACTAATCTGTGAAATTTAAAATAATTGAACTCATAAGACTGGAGAGTAGAATGATAGTTACAGACCTGGTGGAAGTAGCAGGTGGGACAGGAAGAGGTCAGTCAAAAGGTCTTAGTGATATACAGGCGCAAGAAGTTGTTGTGTGCCAGTGAAGACTACAGATGAAAGCAATGACCTTTATACTTCACACAGTTAGAAAAGATTGAAAATATTTACCACAAAGAAATAGGTTTCAGAAGTTACATATACTTGGCTTAGCCCATACATTATTTAATGTATACATCCATTGAATGATATCCCATTGATGTGTCATAATGAAGCACCACTTTTAAATAATTTGGAACAAAAAATGAGTTTTTTAAATAAATAAGGAAAAATAAATAAATCTCATGCTTCTATGCTTTTGTTTTGCTTGTTGTTCATCAAACACTGTACTCCATGAAAACAGTGTTTGGGCACAATGCTTTAAAATATCTGTGTTCCGTGTAGACCATTTGTGCTTGCTTAAACTAAGTCCAGAATGTAATCCCTTATTGATCAGATATGTGAAATCAGTCTTGCCACATAATTTTTCATGTTTTCTTCCTACAAAACTATAAAGAGAAGAATTCTTGATAGCAATTCTAGTCTAAATATTGGATATTTCTTGGTTCCAATTACTTTTCTCCATCTAATTATATTTCACAGCTAAAACCCAATACTTATAATTTTAAACATAAAATACTGAAACTTAGAAGGCTTTTGTAATGACCTGGGGCCTAAATTTGTCTTGAATTGATACAAGCCTATTCATGCTGTCAGGCTTTCCTTGTAGATTTCTTAGTAGAATGCTGAGTTATGGGAGTGTTTGATTTTAAGGCACCCTGGGTCTTACGATAGCTATTACATGAAATAAGTGCTTGATTCATCGCATGCTCATAGAATCTAAGAAAGAATCTGAATTCACAAACAAACATAATTACACTCAGAGTGTCAATCAAGAAACTATGGTGTGGAGGATCACTTCATGCTTACACTAGCACAGTCAGATATGCTCTAAAAGTGTTGACTCATCCTTCATTGTTGTATATTTTCAGATATAACAACAAAGTCATGAAAAAGGCAACTAACTTGCTCAGAGCAAATAGTCATCAATGAATCCCATTTTCCTAAAAGAGTTAAGCCTCTGCTATACACAGTATGACTTTCCAAACACTGTGCTAGCTCAAAAGCATTCATGCATCATATTTAAACACTTTATGATTTCTCTATCCATAAAAAGGTAATAATAACAACCACGTTTCAGGAAAAACTTAATAGAAACTCCCAATGACTGTGGCAAAGGAGATTCCACTTTGAATGCTCTGTGGCTTTGATATATTTTATTAGCCATGCCTGGGACTGCAGGAGGGAAGGCAGCTAGCTGAAAGAGGATCCTGCATGGGCTGGTTACTCCTTTTAATCTAGGGCATTCCCACTCTTCTGTGTAACTTAGAAACCAATATAAAAATGGTGCTATGCCCAGAGGCATGGTACAAATTACCTAAAAGCACATTATGGTGATCCATTTAAAATTTAAATGAAACAACATATAATCTCCAATCAAAGCAGTTTAATATCAGGAGCTGTGAAGCTTGGAGTTCATGTATAATGAAAGCATTGAGGGTCCTTTTACCAGCAGCTGCTCTTACAGGTACCCTGTGATAAACTAGAAAAAAAAAGAAGGCTTAAAAAATAGCCTGCTTGACTGGGTAACAGCTGGACAAGCCACCCGAGGAGTAGAAAGGCAGTAAACTAAATAAGCTTGGTTTATTTTTACACCTCCCCGGGGCTCTGTATATTTAAGGTTTAAAAAATATACTTTACCATGCAGGTGCATTCAGTTTTCATCTTTGAAGCTAATATTTGAATCCACTATGGTCTTCCCTTCATCTTTATTTCCACACTGCATTTACCTTCAGTATGTTCAGAATTATCTTCCTGACCCTGGGATGATTCTCTTTAAGTAAGCCTAAGGATTTCCTGTCCTCGGACCTTAGTCAGGCTGCACAAGAATAATAAAAGACTGAATGGCCTGTACTGTCATATCTGGAGCTCCCATGCCAACCGTTGGAAAAAAGTCCTTCCTTCGGACAGCCCATCCCAATGATAAACAACTGCAGCCATTGCAGTGTGTCAGCTTCAGAGATTGGCAGTTTGCATGAAGTACTTACTATAGGGTTCTAGTTTCTCATTATGGGAACTAGGCACAAGGAATCAAGATGGAAAATAATAGCAAACTAAGTCAAAACTTGATATGAGTTGGTTTAAAATAAGTAAATCTAACATGATTAATAACACTACAGTGTCATTTGATGTGTTTGGAAGAAATCCAAAACAAGTAAATTCACAAGATTTCAACAAATACCCTAAAAAAAATAATTGATGCACAGCACATAAGTTAAGAATGTTCTTCAAAGTTCAATAATATTGACTTTAAATGTTATAGATGCAAATAAATAAAACATGAAGAAATAGTTGTGATTCTAGTTATTTCTTGTTATTACAAGATAGATCTTATCTACATTTTACATATTAAAGGTCATTATTACACATCTGTGCTTACCAAGGTCAATGAAAAGCTAAGCAGGCAATATTATAAAAATGCACATTTGGATTCTGTGCATAATGCTCTTAACTAGTCCAACAGTTTAATTCTTTGAATCCTCAGAACACTCTAGGGAGCATGGCAAATTATACAGAATAGCTTCTACTCCAAAATTAAATCCTATCTCTGCAAGATTTTCTATAACCGTAACTCTGTCTCCCCCAGAATCCATAATCAAACCTTTCTGGGAAGCCTCAGGATGAAGAAACATGGTGGAGGGTGTCTGGAGACAGCCATGACTACAAACTGCGAATTTAATAAAGCCATCGTTGCTCTAGAACATCTCAAAACACCTTTTTTCTAGAGTCTTTCATTCATTCCAACAAATTAGATTGTCCAACAAATCTATCTTTATTCTCTGGCCATATGTCCTATCGCAATATCATTCAAACATGACACCACACAAATTTACACTAGAGAAAATTTATGTACAGGTAAGTATATGCACACCCTTTGCTATGCACCAGATTCTACCTAAACTTAGTAAACCTTAATAAACTTAGTAATAAATCTTATTAAAATAATAAATTCTATTTTTTGTGTATATATATATGAATATAAATATATATATATGAATATTTAGAGGCTGGTTCTCCCTTTCTTTTTTCTTTTTTTCTTAGATATTTTCTTTATTTACATTTCAAATGATGTCCCCTTTCCTGGTTTCCCCTCTGAAAAAAAACAAAAAACAAAAAACCTACTCCCTTCCCTCTCCCCTTGCTCACCAACCCACACTCTCCTGCTTCCTGGCCCTGGCATTTACCTACATTGGGGCATAGAGCCTTCACAGGATCAAGGGCCTCTCCTCCCATTCATGACCAACTAGGCCAGCCTCTGCTACATATGCAGCTGGAGCCATGAGTCCCACCATGTGTACTCTTTGGTGGGTGGTTTAGTGCCTGGGAGCTCTGAGGGTACTGGTTAGTTCATATTGTTGTTCGTCTTAAGGGGCTGCAAACCCCTTCAGCTCCTTGAGTCCTTTTTCTAGCTCCTTCATTGGGGACCCTGTGCTCAGTCCATTGGATGGCTGTGAGCCTCTACTTCTGTATTAGTTGGGCACTGGCAGAGCTCCAACATGTAATAAGGACACATGCTCCACTATGTTCATAGCAGCCTTATTTATAATAGCTAGAAGCTGGAAACAATCCAGATGTCCCTCAACAGAGGAATGGATACAGAAAATGTGGTACATTTACACAATGAAGTACTACTCAGCTATTAAAAAGAATGACTTTTAGAAATTCTTAGGGAAATGGATAGATCTGGAGAATATCATCCTGAGTGAGGTAACCCAATCAAAATAGAACACACATGGTATGCACTCACTGATAAGTGGATATTAGCCCAGAATACCCAAGATACAATCCACAAACAACAAGAAACTCAAGAAGGAAGAACAAAGTGTGGATATTTTGATCCTTCTTAAGAGGGGGAACAAAATACCCACGGAAGGAGTTGCAGAGACAAACTATGGAGCAGAGACTGAAGGAAGGACAATCCAGAGACTGCCCCACCTAGGAATCCTTCCCATATTCAGTCACCAAACCCAGACACTATTGTGGATGCCAGCAAGTGCTGGCTGACAGGAGCCTGATATAGCTGTCTCCTGAGAGCCTCTGCCGGTGCCAGACTAATACAAAATACTAAATTCTTAATAACAAATCACTTAGTGTTTAAAAAGTGGGCCTTCGCAGCCAGGGGTTCTCAGGTTGTTGATACCATGCCACCAATAGTTCATGCTCTTGCCTGTGAGACTCCTGCAAAGTTTGTCTTTGGTGCTTTGTCTCTTCTCTCCTAACATACCAACCTCTTCTGGGTGCTATTACTTCAGCAACATAATCAACTGTCAAACAACATGATGTTGAACTTAATATATTGATCTTATCCTTGAAGATCCTTATAAAGTCAATTATTATCACTTCATATGAAATGAAGAGGCACTTCATTCTCCTGCTCACACTATCCTTATCCTTAAAGCAAGTTGTCTAACCAGATGTCTTAGTTAGGGTTTCTATTACTATGAAGAGACACTATGACCAAAGCAACTCTTTTAAAGGCAAACATTTCTCTGAGGCTGGATCACAGTTTAAGACATTTCATCCATTATCATTATGGTGGGAAGCATGGTAGTATTCAGACAGACATGGTGCTGGAGCAGCCAAAATTTCTACATCTTGAACTGAAGGTAGTCAGGAGGAAACTCATTGACAAATGGATTGAATGAAAGGAGGAGACTGGATGGGGAAATAGATGGAGGAAGGTGGGATGGAAACAGAATAGATGAAGTGGAGGAGTATGGAGGGAAACAATGCTGAGAGAGACATTTGGATTGGGGGAGGGGGAGTCTCTGGGATGAGATAGAAACTAAGTCATGGAAACTTCCAGTAATCTATAAGGATGACTGTAGCTAAGACTTCTAGCAATAGGAAATATCGAGCCTGAACCAGAGATCTCCTGTAACCTGGGAAGACTCCCAATAAACTACTGGGGCACTAACCCAGCCACAAAACTTTAGATCCCCAATTTGTTCTGCTTACCTGATGTGAAGGAGTGGGGGATGGAGCAGAATTTGAGGAAAGGGCCAACCAGTGGCTGGCCCAGCTGGAGTGCCATGCCATGAGATGGAGCCCTAACACTATTGATGGTATTCTGCTATACTTGTAAGTAGCAGGCTAGCATAAATGTCATCAGAGGAACTTCACCCAGCAACTGTTGGAAGTTGATGCAGAGATCCATAGCTAAACCGTGAGTAGAGCTTATGGAGTAGAGCTATAAGAAGGGGAGGAAGGAATGATGGGCCAAATGAGTCAAAGGACATCACAAGAAAACCTATAGAACCCACTAACCTGGGCCCATGGGGCCTCATGGAGACTAAACTGCCAACCAGGAAGCATGAATGGAACTGGCCTAGGCCATCTACACACATGTAGCAGTTGTGCAATGATGTCTTCATGTGGGTCTCCTAAAGCAGGAGCAGGGGCTGTCTCTGACTCCATTGCCTGCCTTTGGGTCCCTTTCCCCTAACTGGGCTGCCTTGTCTAGTCTCAGAAGAGTATACACCTAGCCTTGCTGTGGCTTAATGTGCTGGAGCTACTTGATGTCCATGGGAGGCCTCCCCTTTTCTAGGAAGAAGGGAAGAAGGGGTGAACGGACAGGAGGGGAGGGGAGATGGAGAGACTGGAGGGAGAGGACAAAGGGGAAGCTGCAATCAGGATGTAGAGTTAAAAAATGGCCTAGTCAATAAGAAAAAGAGAGAGAATAACTTTTCAAAATCTCCCTGCAAACATGAAGCAGCATCTGTTTGCTACATTTTGTTAGTCAAATACATGCCAAAGGAATTCCTGTCACATACCAAATAATACAACAGAACATATAGAGCATTGCCAGAGTCCACAAATTAGCGCAAGGAAATATCAAAGCAATGAAATATTGGTGTGACTATGGCTTACATCATTTATGCTGCCATTTTCTTTTTCAAATATCAATTTGTCAGCCGTTCACTGTGACTTTGAACAGGACCTTCTTAATTCCTGGCTAGCGGTGAAAAATTCAAAGAAGAAAAAAATATCAAAGAATACTTTACACTGCTCCAAATTAAAGAAGACATGTCAGCAATTTGGAGGGTATAGAAGATACTGGGAGCCAAAGAGTGTTCAATATTTAAATGAACAAAAGTGCTTTGGTAGGTTATAAAATACAAAGAATTTTTGGAACAACATAATGGTATTTTTATTACTTCCTTATTATAGTAGTTAAAAATGACATGTTATATAAGCTTATATAACTTAATAAATCTAAAATATATTTTAAAAAATAAGAATCAAAATGCAAAGTGCCAGGAATGTGTCACAGTTTAAAAAGCAGCAGCATTTCTCCCTTCTTAAAATCACGGTAAGTCTTGAAGTCAATAATATCTCAGAGTCAGCAAGAAAAATCACTCAAAAGCAACAATGATCAGCCTGACACGTCAATATCAAAGTAAAGGCATCTTAAAATGAAAACGAGGTGCATCCGATCCCCCAACAAGCTTTTGAGGAACCGTGATGAGCTGTTTTCAATGGAAAAGTTTTCTGAAAGACCTTTCCTGTGTCAATGAGTTGAGGCATATTCATTACCTTCTCTGGCACCAGATTCAGAGTATCAGTTCCTATGTTGAAGTCCTTGATCTGTTTGGAGTTTAGTTTTGTATCTGGATCTGGTTTCACTCTTTGACGTGCAGCTATCCAGTTGCAGCCAGTAGCACCTGCTGAAGAGGCTTTCTGTTATCCAATGTGTGTTTTGGGGCTTTTTCTTCTGTTGAAATTAAGTGTCCATAGGTAAATGGACTTCCTTCTGTGTCTCCAGCTCTGGTCCATTAATCAGTGTGTCTGTGTGAGTGCCAGTGGTGTGTTATTTTTATTACAGTGTAGCTCAGAAGTACAGCTTGAATACAGAAATGGTAATACTTCTGTTCACTTCTTACTCAGAATTGTCTTTGCTATCCTGGGTTTTCTATGTTTCCATATAAAATTTAGGATTTTTTTTTTCAATTTCTATAACGAATTATGTTGGAATTTTTTGATTGTGTTGAATCTGTAGACTGTTTTGATTAGACGGCCATTTTAATAGTATTAATCCTATTAATCAGAGCATGTGAGAGGTCTTTCCATCTCTGGTGTCTTTTTCTATATCTTTCTCCATTGTCTTTTACCTCCTTAGTTAGAGTTACTTCAAAGTATTGTTGAGGCTGTTGTGAATGGATTGTTTCCCTGATTTCTTCTTCACTATGTTTGCCATTTGTATATAATATATTTTTCTGTTAATTTTGTATTCTCCTATAGACCCCTCAAATATTAGTCTATTGCCAGTGCTACTGACTATCCTCCAACACTTGATGATATAAAACTTTACCACTAAAGATACAGCAGGGTTCTATCATAGAACATGGAGAAATCTAGCTAGTACTAAATTGCAAACTTTATCCATATGGGCTAGCATTTGTAGCATTTGTAGGTACTGTAAGTAGTCATCCTTGTCACCCAGCTATGAGTTCTATGAGCTGTAATAATGACCTGCCTGGCAAGATATGTCCACTGGTGCAGTAGTGGCACAAATGTTCTGGACACGATCAACTATCTATTTTCGGATGGCCCACTCCATGAGATGGAATCCATACCTGGTACTGTCAATGAAGATACGAACTTATAGTTAGATAAGGCATGGGTCCTAAGGGAAAGCCTACTATTATTAATATTCTGCTAAATGAATTCAGCAAGGTCATAGCGCTATACCTATAAATCATTGCGTAACTCAGCCTTCATCAGAAAACTACTTCTTGCAGTATTTGGTAATTAACAGAGACCCACAACTTGTCAACATGTAGAAAATAAGAGACTTTTGAACTCTTAGCCTTAAGTGGGCTAATGTCTCTATCACTCCCACCCCTTCAAGGCTCATGGATCTATGCTGCAAAGGGAATAGAAAGAATGTGGATGACAGAATTGGTGAATGACGTAAAGGATACAGTGTTCTCAAGACACAACAGATAAGATTAAAGTATGAACTCACAGAGACTATTATAATACCCACAATACTCGTACAAGCATAAGCCAGAAAGTATTCCATCATGGAGGAAAGGAGGTAAGACATGAAGTCCCACCCTTAGCCAAAGAGCTATTGGTATTTTATTTCCACTTTGAAAGTAAGATTTTTGTCAATGGAATGGCACTTAGTATATCAACCACACTCCAGGGTAGGACCCATACCCAGAAATATTTGACTAGCACAAATGGAACTCCATGGTTTGGGAGACTTTTAAGAGAAAAAAAGAGATATAGCATGATGTTGGATGAGTAAGAAGATAAGGAATCATCTAAGAAGAGTTGAAAGATGGAAATTGATATGATCAAAATACATTGGATGTAGTTCTTAAAAGAAAAAATTAAGAATACATGTATACACACATTTTGTTGGTTTTCAATAGCAAGTGCATCAAGTCAAATAGCTAGAATGCTGCTGTCACTCTTTGCTCAACTCATTTTTTTTTTCTGATTGTACTAAAAAACACAGATTTTTTGAAACACATGAACTCAGAGAAGTGGCACTACACCAGTCATGTAGCCTCTGAGAATCTTCATTGTACCCTTGTGAGAGAACCAAATAAAATAGGCAAATAATTTCTTAGTATTACTTTAAAACAAGTTTGGGTCTCAGAGATCCCTAAATAAAACTTTACCCTGAGGATCCCAGAAGTCAATATGAAAACATACTGTGAAGCTGTGCTATTTGAAGGGCAAGGAAGCTGCAGCATATGTGTCTCAAATCTCATTCATTATTAATTGAGAATGCATATATCTTCCAAAACTATCATCTTGCTCTGTATGTTAATTAGGTATTGTCTCAATTACTAGTCTCTTGCTGTGAAATTATACTATGACCAAGGCAACTTATAAAAAAAGCGCTTAATTGGAGGTTGCTTGTTTTCAGAGGGTGAGCTCATGATCATCATAGTGGAGATCATGGCATTAAGGATGCAGGCATGGCACTAGAGACAGAGCTGAGAGCTTATAGCATATCCACAAATTGGAGGTAGAAAGGGGGGACAGGGAGACTGATCAGTAGCAAGGGCTTTTGAAAACCCAAAGCCTACTAAAAGTGACACACCTCCTCCAATTCTACAACAGTTCTACCAGTCAGGGACCAAGTGTTCAAATATATGATTCTTTGGGGGCAATTCTCATTCAAACCACCATAGGTATGGTCATTCACCATGTCATAGATGCTTAGTGTAAAATCTAGAATTGACATACAAGAAGAAAAAGTTCCCAGGAGTTCTCAGGGAATAGTTGTAATATAGTAACAATAGCTAGCATTATAGCAACCTGAGGTTTTTTTGTGTGAGTTTGTCCTTAAGAAGTCTGACATATCAGATCCCTGGATCTGGAGTTACAGGCACTTGTGAACCTCCTGGTGTGGTTCTGGAAACTAAATTTATGTCCTCTACAAAGACATTACACACTCTTAACTGCTGAGCCATCTCTCTAGCCCTCAGGCCTATTTCTTAGACAAACCCTATAGTGTTTAAATTATTCCCACTAAAACTAAAGAACTATTACTTTCAGTTATATCCAACCAGTGTTCCTTTTGGGTTTTGTCTTCCTGGTCTACAGACTGTCCTATCTTTTTAACAGTATTCATCATTACTTTCAGAAAACTATTAGTCTTTCAGCCTGCAGTGGAAGGAAGCTCAAATTTCATTTAGTAGAGTAGGGTTCTCAACTGTATCTTACAAAAGTTCAGTTTCTACAGCATGCTCTAAAAAATACACCAAATCACTTATAGCGGTGCCTTATTCATTTGCTCAAAAGCTCAACCACCATTTTTTCTCACTTCGATATCCACTAGCTATGTCTCTACAGCTCTGACACAAATAATATATTCCGGATTAGTTCAAGAAGATAAGGAGAATGACTTTAGCCAAAATGCACAACAAAAGGGAGATAGAAACTGTAGAGATCACCTCCAGTAGATAAACATGGCCTCAGTTGAGGGATGGGGCCACCCACATATCTCAAAATGGTTAACCCAGAAATGTTCCTGTCCAAAGGAAAAACAGGGACAAAAAAATGGAACAGAGACTAAAGGAAAGGCCATCCATAGACTGCCCCACCACCAGGGACCCCACTAGGGATCCATCCCATCTGCTGACATCAAACCCTGACACTGTTGCTGATGCCAAGAAGCACTTGCTGACAGAAGCCTGGTAAAGCTGTTCCCTGAGAGATTCCACCAGCACGTGACCTGATGCAGGTAGCCACATCCAACCATCAGACTAAGCCTGGGGACCCCAATGGAAGAGCTAGGGGAAGGACTGAAGGAGCTAAAGGGGATTGCAACCCCATAGGAAGAACAATATCAACTAACCAGACCACCTAGAGTTCCCATTGACTAAACCACTGACCAAAGAGTATAGGGATCCATGGTTCCAGATATATAAGTAACAGAAGATGGCCTTATCTGACATCAATGCAGGGAGGGAGGCTCTTGGTCCTGTGGAGGCTTGTTGCCCCAGCATAGGGGGATGAGAGAGCAGTGAGGCAGGAGTGGATGAGTGAGTGGGTGAGCACCCTATAGAGGCAAAGGGGAGGGAAGAGAGGGGATGGGAGGTTTGTGGAGGGGTAACCAGGAACAGTGATATCATTTAAAATGTTAATGAATAAAATTACTTAAGAAAAAGAAGACAACAAGGGCACTCTAGCACACAAAAAGAAAGAGGAAGTTTCTGGGTTCTCTCAACACCATTCACAGGAGTAATAAATGAGGCAAAACTCTTTAGAAACTAGAATAGATGTGTAGGTTTCTACTATCTTTACCAGGGCCTGGCCTAGAGCAACTGAACAAGGAAGCACCTGAAGGAAACCAGGTTGGTAATATGCTGGAGTCCTCTCTCCCCAGCTTCTAAAAGATTATGTGCATGTATTCCAGTATTCCAGACTCACTGGTTCAGCCTCACTGGCACTCTGAAATCATTCATGAGAGAAGTAAAAGAGCAGACACTGTAAACCTTAGCCAACACTAAACACCAGGCCCTTATGTTTTACTGGAGACCCGGAGGTTGATCATTTACTAGCACACCACCCGTATGTAGTTCTAACAAAATGAGGCACTGCTGGCCTGAGCAGCTGCCTTCTGATTATGTGAGCATCTTCTTTAGGCCTGTATACCATTTACCCAAACAGACTGCAACTTCAAGAATTCAAGGGCTTTAGAATGGTCAAATCACAAAACCTTTAGCAACAGGACCTCTAGCTCCCTGTTCCTATGCCCTGCTGAGTGGTTACACACAGAGAGATGCATTAGTATTTCCTGCCTAAATAGCATGACTCCTCCTCTCAGGAACTCATCTCATTAATGAAACTTTTCAGAAAACATCATCTCCCATGTTATATTTCATCCTAGTGAGTAAAGATTGCTATGCTTCATCCTAATGAGTGAACGTAGTATTTCCCCCCCTACCCTTGCCACCCCCTCCAAATCTATCCTATTTACCCTATGTATGTAACAAGTTCCCAGTGTCTTCTCCATAAGCCCAAGGAGAAGGAGCCTCATTACTGTGTTCAAACAGAGCAAAGAACTCATGGCTACCAACCATAAAATGTCTCACTTTTCTCTATCAATCCCTAGAACTGTTGTGAAATTTCTAAGTAATGTGACAGGTTTTACACTGTTTCCTTTTTGCAAGTCCTCCAGGTATGTAGGATATATTAAGTGTTGCAAAGAAAGCATTAATAGACAAAGTCCTAAAATACACAGAAAGTCACTGACCAGGGACAAGAGCATCCTGAGAGCAGGGTGCAGCAGGACTAAGGCTTAGAAATGAATCACAAGTTTATATTCCATAGGGATTTCCTCTTCTGCCAAAGGAATAGTTAGGGACAGGGATTTCCAACTATGCCACACAGTTGGGTACCACAGGACAACTCTGCTGCATGCTTTTATTCACTCGTGTGTCTCCATGAAAAAGGAAAGGCAATGGGATCTAAGACACTGTTTGGCTTCTGTCTTTCACTAAATCGTAAATTGTGATGTGCCTGCATGGTTGCGTGATCAGAAATGACTAGGCTCATTTGATCAGTTACATAGATCGTGAAAAGTGACTATCAGAAAGAAGTAGCCCAATTTTGAGAATCTTTCTACTGACCTGAATCACTTGTGCAGTCTTTGTCTCCCTCTGTAGGCCATATTGTTCACGCTCCAGTGCTAAAAATCACAGGAGTTGTACCTACACCTCCCCACCCTTTCCATAACCAAAATATCAAATTAGTAAGGAAGGTGTGTGCTTCTTGCCTGGCCAAGCCTCCTTCGTGTATTTCTTCCTCTTGGGTTCATTTACAGCTTCAAGGTTATAGACTGTGGGGTTTGGTGTGGGGTTTATGGTCATTGTTGATGGCACAACAGGGGTCAAGTCCACATCAGGGGCGAGAGTCGGGTATGGCATGGGCAAGCCACCAATGAGCGCTGTCCCATGAATGCCATGAGGCTGGGAGCCTGTTTCACTGTGTGTAGGGGACAGGCCCCGTACAGTTACTCCTCCACTGAAGGCAAAGTTCTGCATGTGCCTGCTCCGTGACTCCTCCAGGCCCAGAGAACCAGAGTCCTCCATATGCTTCTTCTTGACTAGAACCACTGCAGTCTGCACCATGTTCCGGAATAGACCAACAGATGGATCCCTACCCTCTGGGTTGATGACCTCATCACCCTCACTGAAGGTCACCCTTGAGTTCTCCCTCTTCCTCTTTGGTCTCTGAATGTCCAGATTTCCCTCCTCAATAGTGAGGGTTGAAATCTGTTTGTTGTGGGCAGTGTTGAACTCTGTCAGGTTATCCTGCCCATCTTCTCATCTCCTTTCACAGCCGATGGCAATGTCTGAGGCTTCTCTCGAAGAGTGTATGCCCTCGATGAGACCGAAGAATCGATGGGAATCTGTTGAGGCTTGTGAGGTTCCAGCTAAATATGACTCAAGAAAGTGCCATGTGTGCTGTATGTGTGCTGTTGAGGTCTATCAAGAAAACTCTCTTCAGGTGCTTGTGGTACACCAATGCTGCGTGGACCAGAGAGCAAGACTGGTGGCCGATGGTAAAGTCACATAGATCGGAATTCCTCCCAAATAAGTAATATTTCTTCTCATCAATAATCAGCTTCTCATGAACACTCTATGTATGACCCACCTGTATGTACCCAAACAGTAGTTTACTAAGCTAACAGGGAATTAAATTGTATCTCTCTAAATATTATCTCCCACTGTATAGTGCTGGTATTAAAAATAAACAAAACAAAAACTGTTCTTAATTCCATCAGATGTAAGTAGCCTCCCCCTATAAGATTTTTTGTTGTTGTTGGTTTTGGTTTTGGTTTTTTTTGTTTTTGTTTTTTTTTTTTATTTGTTTGTTTGTTTTTTGGTTCTTCACTGCTTCTTGCATTCTGACTACACACCTAGTCTTCTACAACTTCATTCAGTGAACTTAAGCTATCTAATTCTTCTTTGCTTCAGAACATTTTGTTCTCACTTTTATTTACCCCTAGTGTAGTTATTTCTTCTTTCTAGAGCGCTCCTACCTATTTTCTTTATATGGCTGACATCTCTGCTTGCACTTCTATTACTGCTTAAGTGGACTTCCTTTATAACCAGCACCCAGAAACACAGAACCAAAGGTCCAACAATATACATTAGATTGCAGTTATATGTTGGTTTCTTCTGACAGTGATTCATTGGGAAGAAAAGTAAGTATGAACATTCTTACTCCAGTTTTTATAGATGAAGAAATAGAGATTTGTGTACTAGGTAGTTTTCCAAAGCCCCAAGTTTCCAGCTTCCAAATCTATCCAGTATTTTGGCTTCCCTACCACTGTCTCTCAAATAAAACAAAAACAAGAACAATCATCAGGCAAACTAAAAAAAAAAAAAATCAGACTTTGAAGAATTTACTTTGTAGAGAATTTACTTTACAATAAATTTCTAAAAGTCAGCTCAAAAAGGAACTATCAAGTCTTTCTATAAAAACAAATCTACAACAAGGACAGCTAGCCCTTACCTGCTGCAATAGTCTGGGAAGGACCCTACACCTCACCTGGACAGCACAGTAGAGCTGGCCTTGGACTTGGGGTTGTATGTGAGCCTTTCCTGAAGGCATAAGCATGGGAGACTTGGGCCTGACTCTTGTCTTCTGTGTAGTGGTGAGGACAGGGAAGAGGTGCTCCACCTCCCCTTCCTTTTCCCTTGCCACTTATGGCAAGAGGGAAAACTGGCCTTGGAATCATGAGAGTAAAACAACTGATCAGCTGCAACACTCTGGAGAGTGGGCTCTGCATCTTGCCTTGCTAACAGGATAGAACAGGCCCTGCTTTCAGGGGTTGCAGGTGAGGCAACCAGAAAGGAAGAGAGCAAGAGATTTAGCCCAGTCACCTGCTACAGCACTAGGGAGAACAAGCCCTGTACCTTACTTGGGCAGCACAGTAGAGTTTTCCCTGATGGTGTGATCATGAAAATGGGAGAACTGCCTCTGCCCCTTGTTGCCTACAGCATTGGGTGAGCTAGCTGGGGCAGGACATGAACATTTGCCCTTACCCTAGTGCTGTGGGTGCAGA
Source organism: Mastomys coucha (assembly GCF_008632895.1). Taxonomy (NCBI): domain Eukaryota; kingdom Metazoa; phylum Chordata; class Mammalia; order Rodentia; family Muridae; genus Mastomys; species Mastomys coucha. Next base: position 95,577,759 of record NW_022196913.1, read on the forward strand.
AGAGTGGGTGGGCTCAGGTAGCTCTCAGGCCAAGACCCAGAGCTTTGAATTGGCCACCATTGACCCCATGGATGAACTGCTGGAATGTGGGAAGAGGCAGGTCCTACAGATCCCAAACTCCAAGATCTCCATGACACAGGGCAACAACAGGATATCCAAAAGGAGTCCCAGTGAAGTTCCAGTACTGATAGTGAAGCAGAAGCCAGAGACCATGTACCTGACCAACTACTCATTGCAATGAATGCTTGCAAGCAAAGAAGGGTGGGCAAAAGAGACACACTGGGACACACACAGCTTCCATGATAAAGGTTTTTTCCTCTGTTTGGAGGGAGATTGCTAAAGTGGAGGTCAGAGATGAAGGGAGAGGGAGAAGAATGAAATCAGGGTGTGTGGTTTGAACTTGGTTCACAAAGAACCAATAAAAAGTTTTAAAAATCTACAACATTTAAATAAATAAATTGTGCATATTAAAACCATAATACCAAACAAGGTGTTTTTTAATCTTACATTGGACAAAATGAAAAAAGTGTTTTCTAATTTATTGTATGTTTTTAAATACTAGCAATAATTTACTGTTATCTATGAAGTAAACCAAGGAAAAAAACATCATCTTTTTAAAAATATTTTTACATCTCCTTCTTGTGGTGCTTCCTGTTCATTTGTCTGTGTCTAGTCAAAGAGGCAGATCTTTTTCCTAGCCACCAACTGTCAAAAACTTACTGGAGTAAATGATGAACACAAGCTTTCTACCTTCTATTAGCACATGGCCACAGAAGTAGCTGCGGATGCTCTAGATGAAGGGTAGAAGGGTTGAGTGGTCTGAATCAGTTCTGGGAAGGAAAAACAAGGTTTCCCATGAAGCAAAGTGTCTTGAGTCATGGCAATGTGAGTGTTCTTGAGTAAGGGACATTCTTGTTATAGACCAAGAATAACAGAAGAGAGGAAGTGCAAGTCTCTTCTGGGCGTACTATAGATGCTGATCTGAGTGTTTTCAACTTAGTTATTTTTGTAAAGGGTGGGAGGAGGATATTATAATACTGTCAGATAATACTATGCCTCAGCAGCCAGGTCCCAAAAGAGCTAGCCGAATCCCAAGTCTTTTCCATCTCTCTAAAGAAGATGATGTCCACCAATCTGCTATCAAAATGCCCTTAAGCCAAAATGTAAAAAGGCCAGGACCAAAGCACCTGAGATTCAGCATCATGTTACTCCACATGCCCTACAACACAAACACTGAAGTACTGCTGTAACTAAAACAAGGAGGCTTCAGAATGTGCTACACTTTAGCCCAAGAGAAAGAAGGAAGTAAAAGAAAATGCCAGGAGCAGACGGCCAAGAGACACAGGCCGTCCTCACTGAGAGCTTCTGCTTCAAAGTAGAAGTCCCTTGTGAAATAAGTCCATAAGAGTAACAAGTAAATGATCAGTATTTGAAAAAAAAGTCTCCGGAAATTACAATTGTTCTTAGTAAAATATAGATCTAACATTAGAAAGGGGTTGCAATCAAGTTAGATATCCCTCTGCAGGATTGGAAACTGTAATGTCCACCAGACTTCTTACAAAGTTCCCTGGAAAGAGGAAACCCAAGGTCTAATCATGTACTGAACATTAGATTCGAGTTATGTGTCTGTCTGAGTGGAGTGAATATAATAACTCAGTAAAGTAAACTGTGAATGGTTCACTAACTGTCATCATAATACAATTTTAGAGATCCCAATTAAGGGCAAAACCAAATAGGAGTTGAGTCCCAATATTAAGAAGTGCTTCTCATGATCAAGAATGAAGCTGAGATTCTTTAAAATACTAGAATGTCTAGTGCTCATGAACCCATCAGGAACAGATATACCCAACTCCCGTTATCTTACAAAAACTATTGGCAAATATAAGTGCCCATATATTTGGATAGTAATTGTATTGTGATTTCCTCTCCTTTCTTGAATGTTATCCTTTTGTTATTTCTAGAAGACTTTCCTATGTATGGTGTTGAGAGTTCTTTTTTGTTTGTTTGTTTGTTTGTTTGTTTGTTTTTCGAGACAGGGTTTCTTTGTGTAGCCCTGGCTGTCCTGGAACTCACTCTGTAGACCAGGCTAGCCTCGAACTCAGAAATCTGCCTGCCTCTGCCTCCCAAGTGCTGGGATTAAAGCTGTGCGCCACCTTGTCCATCAAATTAAAACTCCATCTCTCTGCTTTTAACTATTAGTTGGTAGTTCGTTGTGTTTAGTTTTGTTTTGATGTATTGAGTGTTTATTGCACCTCACTATAAAGTCAGAATATTCAAAAGGAAAAAGATACACACCATCACACATGTCTCATAAATGCTAATCATAATGCTAATTTGTGCTCTTCATAGAGGTTTTCTCTGATTTTTCTTACAATGCAACCTCCTCTCTGCCTTCCTCAGAAGACAAATTGAACTCTTTTTCTACTTAATAGTACTTATCAGAGCTGCAACTGTGTTTATGCCTTGAAGTCCTAACTAGCTCAAGGGTAAACTTGATGGGGGTCATTGTTCATGCAAAAATTAACCAGAGACTCATCAGCACCACTCTCAATGTTGCTTTTAATGGAAGAAAGGAGAAAACCAAAGAAATGGTTACAAATTTGATATATGCAATTTCATCTCTTTCCAAGAACAAGAGGGGTATCCCAATAAACTAGTTGTTATGTTTTGCCTCTTTCCGATTTCTTTATTCTCCAAGTTCCCAATTTCTCATTTATCAAACTGAAATAATAATACTTTCTACAAAGAGTTGTCATTTCTAATAATGTAGTAATGCATGTATGAGGTGAAATGACTGTTATTAAATAGTAAATATGTAATATATGATAGGTAAGGCTAAAATTATTGATGTTGATTAACACATTCATTCATCCATTCAGCAAAGAATAATTAAGTTTATGTCATAATTTTATCTCAATTCAGAGACCAACATTACTTCACATGTTTTCAAGCAACATGCTTGAAATTGTGCTATTGATGAGTAAATATACGCAATGAATTTTATTTCTCTAGCAAAGATCAATTAATTTGTTCATGTATCCTACAGTGCATTATCTTAGGTCTGTCCACTGTGCTCAAAAATGAAGTTGACCAAAAAAAAAAAAATAGTAAGAAACTTCTGACCTCCAGGAATTTGTAAAACCTGCTGCCTGACATGAATGGATTACATGAATTCTTGAGAAAGTTGTGTTGTTGTTGGGTTTTTATATTCAGCTATGTTTTCTTTTTATTTTTGAAATTGTAATTCAATTAAAACATTTGTCTCTTTGCTTTATTTCTTCCCCACTGTCCCATATATTCTTCCCCACTTTCCTTCAAATTTGAGAAAGGCTAGAATATGAGCTGTGATCTCCCAAAGGAAAAACACACACCTATTAGTTGTTCAATGGTAAATCTTATGGTCAGTTTGACTCAACCTAGGGTCAACTTGAAGTCCAGAACCTCAGTTGAAGAATTGCCTACATCAAATTGGCCTATGAACACATCTCTGGAGCACTGTCCTGATTGTTAATTAATATAGGAGGACCTAGCCACTGTGGGTAGTACTTCCTCAGACAGGTGGTTCTAGGCTCTGTGAAAAAGTTATAAAAGTGTAAGCCTACAAGAAAGCCAGGGAGTCAGCTAGTAAGCGGCATTATTTCACAGTTCCTGACTCTCAATTTCTGCCTTGAGTTCCTGCTTTGACTTCCCTTGATAATGGATTCTTCCCTGAAACAATAAACCAAACAAACCATTTCTTCCCAGGTTGCATTTGGTCAGAATGTTGAATCACAGCACTTGAATGAAATGAGGACACTTGCTATGTGTCATCCCAATTGTGGCAAAGTTTTCAGACATATTTCAGACTCACTTTGGTAAACTGCTTACTGGCTGAGGATTTAGCTCAATTAGTAGAGCACTTCTCCAGCATGCATGAGGTCCTGGGCTTGATCCCCAGTAGGACATCCTCAGTTACATAACAATTTAGCAATTTTGAGACAAGATTAGATTATATGAGACACTGTCTCAAAAAGAAAATAATTGAAGTCATGGCCTTTCTTCAAAGAGAAAGCATACATCTCTCTATGCTAATCTTACATAGAATTTTGAGTTTTATAGATTTCCCAAGGATAATACATTATCTCCCTCAAAGAATCTATGAATAACTCTATGTAAAATCCCCCACTGCTAATCAGGTTATATTCAGGTTTTTCTAATTCACTAAAATTAAGCAGGATGAAGCCTTGAAGATGAACAGTGGAGGCCTCGACATCACTCACACAGGGACTCTGACAACAGTGTAAGCTGGGCTGTAATCCAAAAGAACCAAATTAAGAGAGAAGTGGAGGGGGAATCTATCAGCCCTATGAAAACTACATATAACCAGATACTTTCCTTGCTCATTTAGCGCAAATCACACAGTCACAACATCCGTCTTTGATTTACATTCCCACCAGGACAACCAATTTTGTAGCCCAATGTGTGTTTCTCCAAATCTAGACTTGTGGCTTGGCTGTATCTCAAGACTGTAACTATAAATGTCAAAGCAAACACAGATTTTCTAGAAGTATGATCAAATCAAAACAACCTATTTTCAGGAAACCAATTGTGCAAATCTATCATTATAATGTGATTTTCCCCCACACAGACAATTTATAAAACCCTAGTCAAAGTGTTTGTCAGAAGTAAATGCTAGCAGGGATGTTCAGAAGAACACCAGGATCTCTCTACTTTAATGAAGGCAATTCATCAGGCAGCACACAGAAGCACACAAGAGGCTGCAACATACCATGGCCTGGATGTAAACAAATCTGTGGAGTATACAGGAGCTCTTTTAGAAGTCTATAATCCAAAAGGAGAAGAGCCCAAGGCCTGGGGCAGTTATAGAATTGGAGTCTCAAGTATGAAGAGCTCGTTTGTGACAAGAATAGAGAGATAAACTAACCCATCTGGATATCAAGCTCCAAAGTCTAATAATTAAATACAACCAAAAAGAATGACAAAGATCTATGAAAGACCAGAGTTAAACTGGAGGATGGCTTTGGAGTCAAAGTTTAGAACAAAAAAAAAAAAATGGAATTTAGTACTTCTGATCGCAAATAATAGAAGAAGAAAGACAAACAGGATTCTGACTTGAGAGCCGCTATCACAGATCTAGTTTATATGAATGACTAGTTGAGATGTATGATCTATTAAACATAGACGTCACTTGAAATTCTGAAAATATGGTCATAAAATTATTTTCTCCTAATAAACCTAACTATTTTGAAGTACTTGCAGGAATATTTTTCAGGTATAGAAAAATCTTGTGGAGAATTGAATTCTGAACAAATCTACTAAGTTAATACGACCTTGCCAGAATCCAATCCAGCTGAACATTTCAATTATGTTTAGTGTACCACAACCTATGTAAATACATGACCACTAGCAGGTCATGAGGATAAACTGGAAGTCTATTCATGGCTTCTACATCTACAAACGTATACACAATTGTGCAATTCCATACATAATTATATTATACATGATTTAAATGTACATATCTTTATGACTGCATTGTTTTGAAGATAAACTTAACCCAAGATGAGATGCATTTTGTCTTCTGATTTTGGAAGAGATAACGCATGTTCCTTCTTCCTTGTTCCTTGTTCAAGCCTGGTTTGCAAACACTTTTACAGTTCTCCAGGTGGCTTAATCTTTGAGACTGAGGCTGACAGCAGCAAATTCTAGGACCTACACTGAAGAGGAAAGAATCTTGCAGATGGGGTACAAATTGGAAAACTATCTTTATATGCCAAAGGGAGAGAGATGGGAAGCATAGTCCCATGATGTAAACATACTCAATCTGAAGTAAAATATTTCAAATGTTTAAAGCAACTAGAGAACGGGTCTAGAAAGCACAAGTATGAAAGATGTCTCCAGTGTGCTTTTGGATGTGTATGAGGGGCGGGTTGTCACTGTTCCCAGAGATGGAAGGACATCCAAGTGTATTAAATATTCTACTGGAACAGACAGTGTCATGTAATGAAAATAAGCCTAACATAAAGGAAAAGTAACCCTAACCCTAACCCTAACCCTAACCCTAATTACACTTCCCACAGCTCAGGTAAGCCACCGAACACAGGGACCAGTTCCATTCCTGTCCTCGAGGCGCTCGCCTGGCCAGGCCCCAGCCCCCGGGTTATTTCTATAAAGAAATCAATCAGCCTGGTTTCATAGTCAGAAAATTCAAAGAGGAATAAACACTTACTATCTGTCTTGATTACCTAAGAACAAATTAGGAGATATGCTATTTTGAAAAGTGGCTATGAATTACAAAAATCAGATCTAATTCCGACTTTGTGTCTTGTTCTTGATCTATCAGTATGTACTCACTTCATAGGGCTGTTAATATTTAAGTTCATACATGTGAGGTATTTTTACATAGCAACTTCTCTTTGAGAGCTATGATTTTCAATATTCATTCATATTCCAAAATATTTGTAATGAATCACAGCATATTTAAATAATCTCATAACTAACTCTTTTTAAATTTTATTTTACTTGTTCACTTTATATCCCACTCCCTGCCCCTCTTCCAGACAACTCCTTCCCACAATCCTCCTCCATCCCCCACCCCCTTCTCTTCTGAGCAGATAGGGCTCACTGGGTATCCCCCCACCCTGGTATTTCAACTTTTTGCAAGGCTAGGTGTACATAGCAGCTTCTAAACAAGAGTTTATTCATTATTTCCAAGGGGAGAAGTTGTGAAGTTCCCCTTGAAAACAAGTATTTTCTATCTTTGCTTTTGAATAATAGACAATGTTCATGTGCATAAATTCCATTGAGTTCATAATAAGAAGGTTGTCACAGTACCATAAACATTGTCCTTCTTTTTCACTCCTAAACCCCACCTGTATAAAATAAAAACATCCTGAGAGCATCCTTTCACTCCCCTCAAGCAGAAATGCCCTGGACCAAGGGGACCTAGCAACACAAGCTCCCTCTACCACAAGCTGTCTTCCAAAAATCGTCAGTCTTCCTCTGTTCCAGACTGCTGCCAAAACTTTTGTTTTCAGCAAGGATATCCTAAAACTCCTTGGGATTTTTCTACATTGAGAGTGCCTTTAGTTATTCATAATAAGCTTCTCTTAGCCACATCAGAATTTATGCTAACAATATGATTCATGGGGTACTGGAGATATGGAGGTTCATACAGCTTCATGATGGAACTGGACACCAGAAAAAAAAACAACTACACAGTTACAAGGGTTAGAACTTTGAATTCTAAATCTCCTAGCCTTGAGAAATGGGAGGAGGGCTAGAGTTCAGTCATCAAGCACCAGTGACTTCATGGATGGAAATGCTCACCCCAGGTGATGGATTCTGGTGGGTGTGAAGGTGGAAAAAGACTAGGCTTCCCTTGGAGGACTGGCCACTGGGAGTTTGACCATGCTCCAGTGAGTATATGGACAAAATAAAATAGACATTTTCCTTTTTTGGTAGGTAAGAAGGTACCAAGGGAGGGGGACAGATTTGGGAAGACGGGAAGGTGAGTGTGGTTGGTGTGTATGATGTAAGATTCCCAAATAATTAATAAATAAATATTATGTTGTTTAAAAAATGAAAGCTTCATGTTAAATAAAAATGTAAACTTAAACATGCCTAAAGTTTTCAGATAAGAAGAGTATGGCAATTAAACAATGGGGGGACGTTTGAGAATTTTCCAAGTTGGATCAACAAACTATAAAGGTTTAGAATTAGGATTTTTTTTCCCTGTCTGTTTCTTTTTAATCACTTTAGTCATCAAAACCATAGATGGGAATAAAGTTTAAGCATTTAGGTTGCCTACCCTTCCCTCAACATATGGACCTATTATAGACATAAAAGATCTTCAAAGATATTTTTAAAAACACTCCAAAAATCTGGTGAATTGTCAACACAATTTTTATTCTCGTTTGTCTTCTCTTTGTAAACAAATGCAAAATATAGTACTACATAAATATGAGCATAAGAAAAGTAGCTTTGATTTTCTAATAGTGAGTCATCTGGTTAAGTACATTTGTTGTGTTCCAAATGACTAATCACTCTCAGACCTGTCTTACTTCTGACAGAGGCATCCGAAGATACAGCCAGGACAAGAATTGTGGGCTATAGTTTAGAAAGTCATCTCAAAAATTCATTCCTCTATTTATAATCTGTCAATTTAAGGTTCTGCTCACATTGTGCATATATGTCTGGCTTTCTTTAAGATGTATACTGTGTGGCAGAGGGTGGGTGATACACCATTGGGCATTGGTACATCTGGTTCTAGGCAACATTGTTAAACTCCAAGTTTGAACAACACTGAAGAAATTGGATGATTTTCCTCAGCTACGAAATATATTGTTGATATCACTTTGATGCAGATAATTAAATGGCTCTGATAAGGTTCAGATGCAGATAATTAAATGACTCCATCAATGTTCTTTATTCAGTATTTATATTATTTATACCTCGACAAGAACCAGGGGTCTTACATCATTTCCTCTGGTCCCTCACCCTTCTACAACGTCAAATCTCACCCATGAGCAGTACATTGCTAGAGTGGAAAGAAAGATATCACCACATTGGCATCTGAGATCAGGGAAAAACTTAATAAGCAAATGAAGATCTCTTCCTTTATATATGAACCAGATGAAAGCAAATCATGTGTGTTTCTCACCGTTTTTAATGAGCATACATCTCTAATAAATTTATTATTTAAATGTTCTCTGATATCTGCCTTTTCAGAGTATCTAGTGTCAAAAATTTTAAAGGATGGATACAAAAGTCCCTGCAGAAGGGTGCTTAATTTTAAATAGTAAGACACCAAACACTTTTTTTTCTGTTCTTTCAAACTATTTCTCTGCATATGCTCCTTCCTGTCCTGTATTGAAAAATCTAGCACATTGTTGTATAGATAGTTACTGTATTAAAGTCAGTTATCTAGTTTGGGGACAATGTGTATTTCTTGTTTATACCATTAAGTATCCTGGGAGTCATTATTCTGAAATGACCATGAGGAGAGACAAAATTTGGTTTTTAAAAAAAAGCAGAATAGATTATCTAATGGGAGAAAAATAATCTCTCCTATGATCAATAACTGTTTCTCTTCGGTATTTGAACCTAGAAATCACAGTCTATCAAATAGAGACACACAGTTGTTCCTGAAGCTTTCATTTCTCTGATAACTTTCACTTCTTCTGTATAAGGAATATTTCATATTAACTGTGGCAGGGGAATAGGCACTGAATAGAAACACTGAGAGTAACATGAACAGAGAGCCATTTGCAGAGGAAGACTGAATCCCTTCCCTGCCTGGGTTGCTTCAGAGAATAGAGCCTGCCTGAAAAACCTGTGACACACAAACATGAGAAAGGAGGATGTTGTGAAAATAACCCACAGCCAGGCAGCTGGCGCATGCCTTTAATCCCAGCACTTGGGAGGCAGAGGCAGGCAGATTTCTGAGTTCAAGGCCAGCCTTGTCTACCTACAGAGTGAGTTCCAGGACAGCCAGGGCTACACAGAGAAACCCTGTCTCAAAAAAGCAAAAACAAACAAAAACAAAAATGAAAATAACCCATAAGAAACAGCGTAGGCCACATAGTCCAGCACTTTCCTCCACTCCCTACTCTGCTTCCACTCTTGAGACTGAGCTTCCATTCTGAAGCAGCTATCTCCATCTCTGTTTCTAATCGTGGGTCTCTGGTGCCATCCTTTGGTTCTGCTCACAGAAGCCTGGAACCTGGAGCCTTCTGAACTCAGATTTACAGCTAGTCACTCCTAAAGCTGTCTCCTTGACACTCAGCTTGCTTGCTGCTTCTCTGACCTCCAGAGTGACTTAAACACCACGACTGTTTTTCTCATTTCCTCTCCTCTTGCCAACTTTGGGGATTGTCAACTTCCAGTCCTATTGTTTTCCTTCCAAAGTTTAACAAATTCATCCCTGAGCTGAATCTGTTTTTAAATCTTTTTATTAATGAGACTGAGACATCAGAAGAGAGGATCTTAAATTCCCTAGTAACAAAACCAACTAGATGGGTGTCACCTGACAGTGCTATAGCCAGCTTCCAGCTTCAGAGGAACTGGACTCTGTGTTGATCTTCACCGAGCCAGATATTTCAGTCAACTAGAGTAGACCCTGGCTTCTGTACCTTGATAGCCATAGCATACGGGCTAGATGCCCCCCCCCCGCCTCCCAGGGACATCTGAATGGGCAGCAGTGTGGCTGCCCTTGCTTCTTAACCCTGACTCCACCCAGCATTTACTTTTGACCCAACCACTTTCTGATAGTGTGGATTTTTATTAAGGTAAAACAGTGTGTAGAGGCAAGAAAATAGCTTAGGATGACAATTGGCTTTCATCTCTTTCCCAACTTGCAAAATAAAATAGCCAGTAAATTTGGGAAGGCATGGGAAAGACTCTGTAAGGAAATTGTGATGTGATTTTTCAAAGCATGTGTCACTGCCATGGTAATGTGTAGACAGATCTCTATTGTAAAGGCACCCACTGCTGCAACAGAGGGCCAGATTTCCTGTGAGTGGGATGTTGACTGTGTGCTTGTTGCTACAACAAAAGCCTTTGAAAGAACATCATGGGAGGTCAGGGTGGAAGGCCCTCCCATGCCTGAGTACAAGTCTTTATTCTCTGCCTTAGAACTAGCCAATACCTTGCCCAAACCAGGGAAATGTTGAAAGTGGAATTTCTTTGGCTTCTTTTCATCTTATTAAGAGATGGAATATACAACATTTCATCTCAGAAAAGCCCCTACAGGCAGACATATTTTTTTTAAGATCTGCCTCATTGGTTTCACTGTTTCTCTCTTGTTCTATCTGAGTCACCTTGTGATTCACATTATCTGTTCCTGGAACTGTCTTTACTTCTAACTCTGCCTCTTTCAATTTTGTCCTCATCTCCCTCTATTTCTGCTTGTTTCTACCTTATCTGATTATCTGCAGGGTTCTGCATCTTGCCCTTATTCTAACTCTGCCACAGCCTCCCTAGAGGTGGCCTCTAGCCTCTTTGCTGTCATGATTTCTAAAACACTTCTCTTAGAAGGAAGGAACCATCTAGCTGTGTATAGTATCTTTCACATTTATCATCTGCTTCTGTATTCCCCAGTATGGTACTAAAGATGAAATTGTAGTCATGGCTTTACACATAGAAGAGGCAGGTAACTGTGGGCTTTCTTTTTCATCCATTTTGAGTATCCCTTGTCCCATTGAGACACACAGCAGCATCCCTTCATTGACTGAACATTAGATGCACTCAGAGTTGAAGTTCAGGTACACCACTCTTAGGATGGCTAGGTAACACTCTTGTTCTACCTGGACGGAAGTTTTTACTCATATGATTCTATGAATCATAACATTAAGCCAACTAATTCTTGAAAGATTTTATGTGAACAAAGAGACTGAAAATATGGTTCAGCAGTTTTAAAAGCACTGACTGTTCCTCCAGACATTCTAAGTTCAATTCTCAGCAAAAACATAGTGGCTCACAACAATCTGTAATGCAATTTGATTCCCTCTGCTGATGTGCATGAAGGCAGAACACTAACACACACGCACACACATATATATATGATAAATAAATGAAATATTTTGAAGACATTATTTGTGAAAGCAGTTCACTAACCTCAAAATATTTATAAAAGTAAATAATAAAATTAGTATAAACGTTGCCTTCAAGAGGAAGCTGAGAGTTGAGGCAGAAGTAAGCAAGCTATCCTTGAACATGACTGAAACATGAAGAGGGGAGAAGAGCCACGCATCTGAGGATGGTGCTGAGGAGAGGAGCCTTGAAGCCTTGAGGCCTTGAAGCCTGAGTCACAAGACTGGGTTCTCCACTTTTTTAGTAACACTACATCAGCTGGAGTTCCACCAGAAAGAAGTTGGCATACTCAATTAAATGAACATTTTAAGAAAGGGGCTATTTTCAAATTGCAGTATGCAGAGAAACTATATGAGAGACTTGCTAAGGCTATATACTGAGAAGGTGAGTCCCACTCCTAACCCTGAGAAATGCAAGGTAGGAATAGTAACCAATAATATGTGAAGATAGCAGGTCACTGCTACGTAGTACCTGTGACTTTCTGGTGATGTGGCCATCCAACCCATGGAAAACACATCAAGACAGCCAGAGGTATAAGCATCCTGACCCAACCTCTTTATTCCTTTCAGTATCCTACTATTGGCTCTCCAGTGCTCAAACTGTGGTGGAAATGAGAATGTGTGGAAGACATTTCTGTGGTCCTTGTAGAATAAGCCTCCCATGGCAGAAAGAAAAGTAAAGGGCCAATCTTTCCCTTGGAGCATAGTTCTTGGTGGAAACACGAGATAACTCATACTCGTACTTTTAGACAGATCTTAGGCACATGCTAAAAGGTACTTCATATTTCTCAGAGTCCTAAGCTCTGAGAAATTTGAAAATCCTGGGGCTATGTTACCACACCTATGAAAAGGCCTGTCTAACCGTGAGACCCAGAGGAATTCCCAAATAATGCTTATTTTAAATGAGTACCCAGAGCTGTCAAAAATTAACTTAAAAGATTTCATGTGGACTTGAAGTGGCAGAAATGCCAATCATACCAAGTGTTTGCTCCCTCATCTATGCCATTTATTCAACATCAGCACCACACTGAAGATTCTTATTCCTCTGGCCATCGACATGGAGAGAGACATTCTGACAGGCACTTGAACTACCAATGCCATTAGACTGAGGATCCTCCTGGAAACAGAAGAGGCTAGGCACTTCCTCTTCCATTAAGGCCAGACAAGGCACCCTAGCTAGAAGAGCATAACCCATATATAGGCAACAGCTTTTGGAATAGCCTTCACTCCAATTGTTTGGAACTCACATGAAGAACAAGCTGCACATCTGCTACATATGTGTGAGGAAGCCTAGGCTCAGCCCATGTATGTTCTTTGGTTGATGGTTTAGTCTCTGAAAGCTGCAAGTATCCAGGTTAGTTGATTCTGTAGGTCTTCCTGTAGAGTTCCTATCCCCTTCAGGGTCAGCAATCCTTCCTCCTGTTCTTCCATAAGAGTCACCAAGCTTCATCCACTCTTTGGCTCTGTCTGAGTCAACTGCTAGGTAGAGTCTCTCAGGGGACAACTTGCTCCTGTCTGAAAGCATAACAGAATATCATTAATAGTGTTAGAGATTGGTGTTTGCCCATGGGATGGGTCTCAAGATGGCCTGGTCACTGGTTGGCCATTCCCTCAGTTTCTGCTCCATCCCCCATGCCTGCATTTCTTATAGGCAGGAAAAATTTAGTGTTGAAAGTTTTGTGGGTGGGTTGGTGTCTCTATTGCTCCACTGGTGTTCCTGGCAGGCTACAGGAAGTGGCCTCTTCAGGTTCCATATCCCTAATGTAGTGATTAACAGTTCAGGCCACCTCTCATTGATGCTTGTGGTTCTTTACATAGTGTTGAGTCCTCCAATCCATAGATTCTCAAAGACAGAAAGGAACCATCATAGCAAATCCCAGGGTACATTGGTTTGTTATCAATCATTGGCATATTAATTCACTTATGAAGCAGCTGATATCCAGTTGGGGTCAAGAAAGATACATGTATATTTTCCTGAAGAAAAGCAAAAGAAATCAAGGGGAAAGATGGGATGAGACACACGGTAACAATGGCAAATGAGAGATACACATGAGAGAGTGGAGGACATTCAGCGCTAAAGCCTAGGAGAGAGATGATATTGAAAAAGCAAATGCCATTGTGTTCAGGATGGCCTCATGCATCCTGTGGAGGAGCTGGGATGGTAGATTAATAAGCATTGAGGAGTCATGGCAAGAGTTCTTAAATCCTATCTTTTGCAGCAACACAAATGAGACTAAGGAGCATTATGTTGCATGAGAAGGAAATGTGGCATGTTCCACTCATGCAAAAAGTTGAGTGCAGGAAATTAAAGAGCAGAAGAGTAGAAAGCAGCAGGAAATGTGAGTGGGGAACAGGATGGAGGGAAATTGGTTTCAAGTAGCAAAACACAATTAGCTACAGAGATTAAGTTCTGGTGTTCTGTGGCACTGTAGGATGACTCTAGTTTAAAATAATGTGTTGTTCCTTTCTCACCCCTTATCAAAGGAACATCTCGTAGAAACGGATGGAAACTGTTACAGAAAACCATGACTAATCGAAATGCAGAGAGCAAGTGATTGTGGGATACACGCCTAGTGACACATCTACAGCACAACTCCTGTGCCTAAGGCTCAGAGATCTCAGAAGAAGGTACTAAAGGTTATAAGACCCAGAGAATGAGGAAATCTGCTGTGAAATTGTCTCCTAGAAATCACTGAGAAACTTCACGGTACCTCAACAATACCATTGTCTAAATAAGACCTGCACAAGGACACTAACAATGGGCATGCTAACATGGAAGGGAGAATCTCACAGGACCCCACCCATAGACAAAGCACTACAGACATTGAAGGAATGCTTGGAGAGGGAAAATAGTCTTTCCTAGGAAAGAGTCCTCTAATTGGTTATCTAATACCAAGGGAACAGCCTTCAGACTAAGGGCATGGACAGGCAGAAGACACTCAGGGTCCTATCCACTGTGTGGCCTACCTACAGTGGGAGCCACGATGATGTGCAAGTATGTTGTTGAGAGATAGAAGAGAATGACATGCTGAATGTCTGAGCACTACGAAGAGATGAGTAACTGGATATGTGAGGGTAGTGAGAAATAACCTGATCTGAGTAACCTGCCTTGCCACCTGAGGCCATAGTGCAGTCCTGGCCCATGCTGACACTAAAGTCCATGTCTGGGTCTGTGACACACAGTAGCAGGGTTCTATGTCAAAGTTTGTGACTCATATTACCACTAACAGCCATGCAGATGTCCCCCTGGTCTGGGCTGCCACCTGAGACCAGTAGATGTCTAAGGAATGCACTGAGCCAGCCCTAGTACTCACTGAGTGCAGCAGTCAGGAGAGCAAGTCCACACCATACCTGGTTTACACAATAAAGCTGGCCCTGGTGGACATGAGAAAGGAAGACGTGGCCCCCTTGTCTCTTGCCCCTTGCCCGTTGATACCTACAGCAGGCTGGATAGCTGGCCCCAAGTTCATGAGAGTAGGAGAGTCCTCCCTGCCCCTCACCAGCTACAGTACTTGGGCCCACACCTTGCCTGGGCAAAACAATAGAGATAGCTCTGATGGTGAAGACACAGGTGAGCCATCCCAAGAGAATGAGAGCTGGAGAACTAGCCAGACCCCTTACCAGCTGCAGCACTGGGTGAGCTAGCCAGGGAAGTGCTGGAGAGCTGGTCCTGGTGGTATGGGTGCAGAAAAGCTGGCAGGCTACCCAACTCAGCTACCACCCAGGCACAGAACCTGGGCTACGATTGCCCTACCCCAATCTCTACCCCATCTATGAACTGCTGGAACATGTGAATGGACTGGTCCTGCAGATTCAAAGCTGCAAGATCTCCATGACACAAGGAAACAACAGAATAGCTGACAGTATTCCTGGAAAGGAACCAGTATTGATATTGTAGCAGAGACCAGAGGCCTCAAATCAGACCAATGACACATTGCAATGAATATTTGTAAGTAAAGATGTATTGACGAAAGTGTAGACTGTGTTGCAAACTGTGGTACACTACAACTTCCAGAATGAGATGTTTTATTTTATTTTATTTTATTTTATTTTGTTTTATTTGGGTGGATACAGAGTGGAAGGTGGATATAAAGGGACAGGAAGATGAGTGGGATTGGGGTATATGATGACAAATTCACAAAGAAACAATAAAGAATTAATTTAAAGGGAAATTAAAGGGCTAGTTGCCTTGATTTGATCATTGCACATGATATACATGCATCAATAGATCATACCATACCATACCAATATATCCAATTATAAACCATTAAAATGTTAAAGATGAAATGGTGAAAACAGCTTTGAACTTTCTAACTCATTTCTAATTCATTTCAGGTTAGAGTTCTAAAATGGTATGTCATCACGGAATAGCTACCAAGGGTCCTTCCGCTTGGCTACTGCTCACACAGGAAGAAGCACAAGGAAGGGTTGACTTTGCTAGAGGTCAGCTCTTCCTTACAAAGAGTCGGGTGGGGAAACACTATACAAAAGAAGAGTCAGCTGAACAGATCTGAATGTAGCAGCTTTGAATTATTGAATCACAAGGAGCTGAAGAGGTTGTTTCACTCCTTACAGACACTGGGGGAAGACTACTCAATGGGGAAATTGATCTCCTAAGCTCACAGGAAATCCCTCTAAGTCCCAGACAAGTTCTTACATCACCCCTATTCCTATGTCCTGCCTACTCTCAAGCCATTAGATTACCTGATATCCTAGTGTACATAAGCATTACAAGTAGAGCTTGAGACCAGTGCATTTCTCTCAGGGATCCCAACTGCTCTTCACATGTATTCTTCAGGGATCTCTTCACATGTATTCAATCTATCTCCCTTGTAGCTTCCCCTGTAGAAATTGAGATGGTAGAAAAAAAAAATGTGACAAGGAATAATCTGAGTGGTAGACTTCATGTTTTTTCTTGAAAAGGGCACTCTTCACCTTATAATTCTACACTCTGGACCCTTGTGGAGACCCAAGGGACACAGGAATCAAAGGTATGCAGGGCCAGCATCAAATGTGCTGGGAGAATATATAATAGAATAGAACACAGATGAGAAAGATAAAAGCTAGCACTGTGAGGAGCTCACTATGAGAAGCATGTGAGTGAGACCTGTGGTTCCAGGAAAGTAAGATCTCTGTTGTGGTACTCTATCCCCCAAATACCACAGAAGCCTTCCAGAGCCCCACTGTTGCCTCTAAACTCATTTGTTCTAAGGAGAAGTGTTCCATGTTCCTCCTAGTGTATACTCGGCCCTCATTGTGCAGCAGACACTTCATTCCACCTTCCTTGATCCTGAAGTTCAAGGTCTCTGGGACTCTTTCTCACTACTGAATATAAATGCCATTGATATTCTCCAACTAAATCTTCACTCCCCACCTTAGTTTTCCACAGTCACCCAATTCTCCAACATGCCCAGCAGAAACTATATTTGAAATCTACCAGGGAGAAATTCTCTCTTTTTAACAAAAAGCCAAGTGTTACCATAAATCAGAAGGAAACCACGGGGGAAGGTTAGAAGTATAAGTCTAAAGAAATACATCTGGCCTTAATGCTCTGTTGGCACATAGTCTTCTCTTGTTTTTTCCTAAGATCTCTGAAAGAAGTAGTGTATGCAGAAGCCTCCAGTGGAGACAGACTAGCTATGAAGGAGTAGTTCAAAAGACAAAGGCAAGGATACTGCTCCTATTCCGGTTCTGCAGTACCTCAGACAATTGTGCCAACTCTGAAGGCTTCGATTTCTGCTCTAGGAACAGAGGCAGTCAGACAAGGGGATCCTCTAACACTAAGACTCTAATATTTTAACCCAAACCATGACAATGGCCTACTAGAAATCAAGGTTCACGACCGCAGGGAAATGCAAACAGATTCTCTGTACTGTTTTATCGTTTCTTTGTTTCATTTAATAGTGTTTTATATTTATGGTGAATCTACTTTCTCTATAGCTTTAATGTTATTTTTTTTTAAGTGTAAAATTAAAAAGTGAGGTGTTAGGAAAATAAGATAAAGAAGTGGGGTCCTGGATAGCACAGGCTGAGAAATTTGAGCTAATGCATGCTTCCAAGATTTGCCAAGCAACTGCTGAGGGTTCAGAGGGACCAGGGTCTGGGCCACCCTTAAGTCAGCCCTAGGGCTTCTGAGACCTGTCTCCTGTTACTACCTGGCTTTACATGCCTGTGTCAGTTGTAACCCAGTGTGGTCCCTATGATACAAAGGGGTAATACAAGCTGTCATTCACACTCTAAGAAGGTCCCTGGATGTGCAGAGTCCCACAAGATACTTCACAACAAATGCAGAATGGCAGAAAGGAACTTATTTGATGGCATCTTCAATACATGTCAGGTTCTCTGCAGTTGATCTTGAAATAATCTAAAGTTCATTTTTGTTTTCCACTCTCCCCGTCTCTATACCAGAAAGAGACCTTAACTGGGCCCCGAATTGGTTAGACATGTGGATTTGGAGAATTTTAACACTAGGGGGTTTAACCACAGAAACTGAGTAACTAGATATTACCTAGATGTAACAAAGATCTTCCTTACAGGAAGGGAGCTCTTATTACAGTGCAATGTATATGCCCTGGATGCCGTGTGAAGCATTTGATCCTCACAGGGTCGTCAAGGAAGCATTTAAAAAAAATCAATGGATGTCTTTTCTTCAGCAATTTTAAAGAAAAATTAAGCAAAGATGTAGAGTTCTGTGTGCACCCCACCCCCCATCTTCCCTGTAAGTAACACATCAGGCTAGGGCATTTGTTACACTGCAACTCAGTGTTGAGATATATTAAGGACTATGAGCCATGCATACCATTAGGGTTTAGATTAGGTGGATATGTCGCAGCATATGGTAAATGTATCCACCTAGAAAACACACCATGCCCCTAGAAAACACACCATCCCCTCTGTTTGTTTCCTTCCCCAAAGACTGAAAATCACTGACCTTTTAGCTTTCTTAACATTTTCATCTGCTATTTTTAATGTTCCCTCATGTGTATATTTTTAATAATTAATTTTTATTTAATTGTTTCATGCAATGTATTTTGATCTCCATTCTTATCCTCCACAACTCTCCCCAAGTCCTCCTCACCTCCCCACTTAACCAACTTCGTTTTTTTTTTCATTAATTTATTTATTCACTTTACATCCCAATATCAGTGCCCTCTCCTCCCAGTCTCCTCCCATCATAGCTCCTTCCCTAATTCCCCCCTCCCCTTCTCTGAAAAGGGGAACCCCCTGGGTATTACTCCCACTTGGCACTTCAAGTCACTGCAGGACTAGGCACATCCTCTCTCATTGAGCCCAGACAAGACAGTCCAGCTAAGAGAACAGGATCCACAAGCAGACAACAGATACAGAAACAACTCCCACTCAGTTGTTGGGGGACCCACATTAAGAACAAGATGTGCATCTACTACATATCTAGGAGAGGCTTAGATCCAGCCCATGCTCACTCTTCGTTTGTAGTTCAGTCTCTCTAGGAGCCCCCAAGGCTCCAGGTTATTTGACTCTGTTCATCTTCCTGTGGAGTCCCTGTCCTTCAATCCTTCCCCTGACTCTTCCACAAGATTCCCTGAGCTCCATGTAATGAAGCATATGTTTCCATTGTCTGTTAGGCTGACCCTCTCAGAGAAGAGTTATGCTAGGATCCTGTCTGCAAGCATAACAGAGTATTGTTCTTTTAAAGAAGGGCGTGACATAGCAAGGCTAAGTCATTATCTACTAAGGATAGAGGAGATGGCTCAGAGAGTGAAGTGCCTGCTGCAAAGACATGAGGAACTGAGTTCAAATCTCTGACTCCCATGTAAAAAGCCAGGGATAGCAGTCTCTGCCTGTAACCACAGCACTAGATACGGCATGATCAAGAGGTTTGCTGATCAGAAATCTAACCAAACTTGTGAGTTGGAGATTTGGTGAGAGACCTTGTCTCAGGAAATAAGATAGAAGCTTATAAAGGAAGACACCAGTGTCAGCCACGAGCCTCCACATATGCAAGCAAACCTGCACCAGAACACACACAGGAAAGGGGTTGTTACAAAGTCTTATAGTTAATATTCTTTGGGACGTACCCCAGAGGGTGTTAATAAGATGGTCTCGCTGTGCTACAACCTGCAGGACAATGTCAATGATGTATGTACGTACATACCACCCAGTTCTTCCAGTCTCTCATAATGTGTTGAAAAGCTGGTTGTTTTCTAGGAGAAGAATAACTGGTTTTTCTAATGTCTTCAGCATTGTAGGATTATATACAAGACAGGATTATATACAAGGTAGGACCCAAGACAGTCAAGCCTGAAATCAAGACTAGAAGAAAGCTGTCTGAATTGAGCCCAGTGACCTCATTTGCCTGTCTGGCATAAGTATTTTCTTCTACCCATCAGTAGGTAGAGAATAAAATCCTGTAAGGACAACCAATAAATTAAGTTTTTAAATATAGATGTAGCCCTCAAACTTCGGAAATCCAAGAGTGAGAAGAGAGATAGAAGCTAATCATCACCAGGAATCTTATTTTTTACTCATCTACAGATTGCTCACTCACTGCAGAATGACAGACACCTTTCTCTTTCCCTCCTGATAGCACTAATCACTAGTCTACTGCTTTGGAATAGATTTCTGATAACTACCTGTGTTTGACCTGCTTTTGGTTTTTGCATATATTTTCAGGTCACCCTAGTGATATAGTGAATAGTCCTGTTTTTCAAATAAGCCAAGGACTGCAGGCATCAGAAATCTGTGGAAAAAGAGATGGAAGTTCTTGGCATGAACATTCCTGGGCCTCACACCAATTCTACTAAAAAAGACTCTGTGGAGATAGAACTTAGGATTCTGTAGCTGTAAGAATTTCCTTTGCTTTCTGCAACTCAAAACTCACCAATCAAAACCTCAACAAGCTGAACATGAAGATGAGTAAGGCAGCATACACATCTGTGGTAACATTGAGGAGACCAAGACAAAAGGACCAGCCTGGAGACTATCCCCAAAACACAATTACAAAAAGGGCTTAGTCTTTATATGAAGACTAATACCAATATTAGCTAGCATTAGAGAGGAGTAAGAGAAAGTAATGGTGTTGAATACAATCACACTGCATTCTTTGTGTATAATTCTATATGTGCAATTCTATATATGCAATTCTATACATTCATTCTATATGTAAATGACAATAAAAGAAAGGGATTCAAATCCTACATAGGCTCTTACTAATTAGTCAGTCATTAGTGGTGCATCTAACTCTCCAAGTCTGTTTGCGCATCTGTATAAGAGGTCAAATACAATGTTCTCCAAGTGTATAATATCTATAGAAGATATGGAAAGAAAGAAGTAGATGGATAATTTTCTAATTTCAATCCAAAAAGAGATCTTCTATATCATCTAGTTTAGTAGTATATGCTAAAAGGTTCTCAGGTAGGATGACCATTAATATTATGTTAATTCTGCCAATCTGTGAACATGGAAGATCTCTCCATTTTCTGAGAGCTTCTTCAATTTCTTTCTTGAGAGACTTGAAGTTGTTGTCATACAGGTCTTTCACTTGTTTGGTTAGAGTTACCCTGAGATATTTTGTATTATTTGTGGTTATTGTAAAGGGAGTTGTTTCCCTAATTTCTTTCTCAGCCTGTTTATCCTTTGTATAAAGGAAGGCTACCGATTTATTTGAATTTATTTTATATCCAGCCACTTTGCTAAAGTTGTTTATCAGCTGGAGAAGTTCTCTGGTAGAATTTTTGGGGTCACTTATGTATACTATCATATCATTTGCAAATATTGATACCTTTATTTCTTCTTTACCAATCTGGGGTTTTTTTGTTTTGTTTTGTTTGCTTTTGGTTTTGGTTTTTCAAGACAGGGTTTCTCTGTGTAGCCCTGGCTGTCCTGGAACTCACTCTGTAGACCAGGATGGCCTCGAACTCAGAAGTCTACCTGCCTCTACTTCCCAAGTGCTGGGATTAAAGGCATACACCACCAGTGCCCGGCTTCTTTACCAACTTGTATCCCCTCGATCTCTTTTTGTTGTCTTATTGTTAAGGACCTCAACATAAAACCAGATACACTGAATCTAATAGAAGAGAGAGTGGGAAAGAGCCTTGAACTCATTGGCACAAGGGAAAATTTCATAAACAGAACTCCAATGGCTCATGCTCTAAGATCAAGAATTGATAAACGGGACCTGATGAAACTGGAAAGCTTCTGTAAGGCAAAGGGCATAGACAATAAGACAAATCAGCAACCTACAGATTGGGGAAAAACTCTTCATTAACCCCACATCTGATAGAGGGCTAATATCCAAAAAATATAAAGAAATCAAAGGAGTGTTCTGATACCTGGACCCAGGCAACATAGCCATTTTCTCTCTGGTGACTATTTTAGGCAGGACCAGGGAAAGGGGATATCATTTGAAATGCAGATAAAGTAAATATCTAATTAAAAAAAGTAAAAAATTAAAGTTAAAAAAAAAGTAAAAAATTTTAAAAAATCATGACAAAAAAAAAAAAAAAAAAAAAAAAAAAAAAAAGACTTGCAGTTCCGGAGGGCAGAGAGCAGGTTTGGTTGAGTTTCGTGGCTGGTCTGTTTACAAGTACAGAATTGTCTGGCAGCCATGGCCATGGTGATTAACTTTCTCCCCGTGCTTACTGTGCTAATTGTTTTATGCTCAGATAATTATTTCCAACTATTACTTTGTTCGCTTACAGTCTCTGCTGAGATCATTGGAAGGTCTGAGTGTGCTAAGAGCTTAGACATGCCTAACGGAAGCTGCTTTGCTCTGTAGTGTCTTTTCTAGCCTAGGAAATAAAACATCACTACTGCTTTAAAAAAAGAAGAAAGAAGGAAAGAAAAAAGAAAAGAAGGAAGAAAGGAAGGAAGGAAGGAAGGAAGGAAGGAAGGAAGGAAGGAAGGAAATGTCATCTTGAGTGAGGCAACTCAGACATGCATGGTAAGAACTCAATAATAAGTGGATACTAGGCCAAAAAAAAAAAAAAAAGTACCGAATACCTAAGATACAGTCCACAGAACTCAAAAAGCTCAACAAGGGGAAGTGCCCAAGTGAGGATGCCTCAGTCTCACATGGGAGAGAGAAGAAAGCAATCACAAGACATGGGAGAGGGAGGGATCTGGGAGGGAAAGTGGATGCAGGGGGATGGAGTGGGTGGGGTGGAAGGGAACCTGGTCTGGTATTGGGTGAGGGAAAAGAACTGAATCTCCAAGGGCCAGCAAAAAGAATGAAAACAGGTAACTTCAGGAAATAGTAGGTTGGGGGACCCTCCAGAATGCACCAGAGACCTGTGAAGGACTCTCGGGAATCAAAGGGAGGGACCTTAGATGAAATGCCTGACAGTAGGGAGAGGAAACTTATAGAGCCCACCTCCAGCAGAAAACAAGACATCAAGTGAGGGATGGGGTTACCATCCCACAGTCACATCTCTGACCCATAATTGTTCCTGTCTGAAAAAATTACAGGGATGGAAATGGAGAGGAGCCTGAGGAAAAGAAGGTCCAGAAACATGCCCAAGGGGATCCTGGGATCCAGCTCAAGGGGAGGTTCAAGACCTGACAGTATTACTGAGGCTACGGAGCGCTCACAAAAAGGGACCTATCATAACTGCAGACCCAACAAGCAGCTGAACTAGTCAGATGCAGATATTTGCACCCAACCAATGGACAGAAGCAGCTGACCCCTGTTGTTGAATTAAGAGAAGACGGAAAGAAGCTGAGAAGGGCAATCCTGTAGGAGGACCAGCAGTCTCAATTAAGAGCTATAACACTAAAATCCATGGAAAAGGTCTTTCTCCCTTCCCAACCCAGCAGTCACTCCCAGTCAGACCAGGATCCTGCAGACTCCACCCATCCCTAACTCTGCTTCAACCTTCCAGCCTGGTGAGCAGTGGTACCTGAACACACTCAGCAAGGAAACAAAGGAAGAGGAACCACAGCTGGTCCCTAATATGGAAGCATACACATGGACCACAATAGTCTTTAAATTTTTCCATTTTAGCACATGGTTCTTTACCTATATAGTCTCCAGTTCTGAAATGCCATTGTGCTGTTCTGGGTGCCTTGAATAAAAATGTAGTACACTTCATTCACTTTTACAGATGCGTATAGTCCAACATGCACATATTCACAGTATTTAAATCATCTTTGCTTGGACACTTATGATGCTCTTGGGGCTTTTCTATTACAGTTTATATATAAACACTCTCATAGTAAGTCTCAGGAGCACATCTCATGAGGTTCTCTTGAGCAGTTATAACTAGGATTAAGATCATTGGATGATAGTGTATAAATGTACAAATCTATAAATTCATTAAAATTATTTCTCAAAAAAACTACTGGAGGAAAAATTTTCCCTTTGTAAAGAGAATGATATCTTCTAGGGAAAATGATAATACTCTTAGCTTCTTTAGAACTTTTGATTATATTTAGGTAATTAAATATTAGAAAATTAGTCATATGCCATGTTTGACCCAGCTTCTCTGCAAAATGATACTTGGAACATTTGTGAATGATAGTAAAAATATTCATCCATATTATTCTAGAAAATCAAACAAAAGTCATAATCATTGTTCTCCTTTAACAAGCTTTTGGAATAAAATAATAGTAATAAGAGGGTGCATGATTTCTTTGAGTCATGCTTATATTCACTACTTTTCATGTCATTTAATTCTTATAACAGCCATATTAACTTCTTATCATTATTATGACAACACAAAAAGAGACTGAGAATCAGACAAGGGAAAACCCGTGAAAGGTAAAATGAGTGTTCAGATCTACTACTGTCTTCCCAATGCAACCACAGCCTTCTTAAGCCTTGCATAAATCATGACATTGGCATGTCTGCAGGACCCTTGGTTTCCTCTTTGTGGGTTTCATTGAAAACTGTAGCATCTTGAGATCTCTCTGTTTATTCACTCATCACCATGTTGGTCTTTGTCTCCCTCTCACTTTTCAACATAACTGCTAACAACCAACCACAAAATCTCCCTTGGAACCATGCCTCCTCCATTTGACAATTCCTTCCAGATTTAAGATTCACACATACTCACACACATGCAAACTCACCCACTTTCTCTTTATCCCTCTGAGGATATTTATACAGTCTTTATAGTCTTGGCTTGCTGTTGCAAAAGAGATGTTAAGCTGGCAGTGATCATAAAGAATGTGTTCTTCATCTGCAATTGACTGTATGTTCTGAACAAATCATTTACTCTCTTTGAAGTTATTCTTATTACTGTGAAGGTCAAGTGAGATGCTGCATTCGACCCCACTTGGGAAATTCGAAGCACGTAATAAAAAGACAAGTTTTTGTTACTGCTATTGTCCCCTTTTGGAAAGGAAAATCAACAGCTATTTAAACTATAAATACATTTGGGTGATCATGTAATGATCACCCAAAAACCTTACTGTGACAAAACAGTATTGTAAAGAAAAGAAAGCAGTAGAATGTTCCACTTTTGAGTGTCAACTAGATCATCAAACTACTAGGTGTATGACTTCAGCCCTGACAATCTCAACTAAAAAGTAAAAACAACACTACTGATCTCAGAGCATCTGTGTGATGATCTCTATTGGGTATGCATAAAGCATCTGTGATAGGTAGAATCTAAGAAGGCCCTAGGATTCTTGCCTCCTGTTCCAAGGGCCCTGTTACCATACCTAATACCCTCCATTGAGTGTGGGTATGATTTGTAAATATGGTTATATTTCAGTCCTTTGATAAAAGTACAAATAAATCAATTTTGATAAAAGTAGAAATCATCATAGATTCATCTGGCCTATCAGAAACATCAGTCTCTTTATAAAAGAAGAAAGATAAGAGAGAGAAAGAGATGGACAGAAAAATATTGATTGAATTGATTGATTTTCATGATAGCTTTGAAGAATTAAAATGTCATGCTGTCTAATACCTGAGGTAGCTTCTAGGAGCCATTTGAGCTTACTAACAGCCCCCAAGAAATGGAGGATTTGAGCACCTGTTAGAAACGGATCCTTCCCTTGCCCAGCCTCTAGATGAGAGCAAAGGCCAACAAACACCTTGATTATAAACCTGTGAGATCTAGTTGAGCCACTCTATGACCGTGACCTAGAAAATTTTAAAACAGGAAATCACTGAGTGTGTAGCTATTTGCTGTGCATCAATAGAAGACACGTGGTATGTACTCAATTATAAGTGGATATTAGCCCAAAAGCTCAAAATGCCCATGATACAACCCATAGACCATATGGAAGTTGCTTTCTTGCCTGGTTCTCCTCTCCTTTTCCTTTGCACATTTTATACTCATCCTGTCCCTCCTTACTCTTTGTGCTCCCAAACCTGAAAAAGCTTTATATGTCCAAGGAAGCTAAATCGCATTTAAACTAGAATTACATGCCTAGTTAACCATAGAACAGAGACCAAATTCCCAGATTCTTGATACCTGTACAGCCAAAAGTCCCTTTGCCTCCCATTGTCTGTCTGTTCTTCCTCCTTTCTCTAAGGATTCTTAGATCCTCCTTTCTCTAAGGACCTTCTTATTCATTTCACTAATTCTGTTCATGTTCAACTCTTAAAGCAAGAATTTCTACTGCTATAATGTCTCCTCAAATATTTGCTAACTTTCAGTGTGCCTGTATTTGTAGATGATACAAAAGAAGTAATTAAGGCTAACTGAAGTCATAAGGGTGGAATTCTGATAAAATAGAAATAGTGTCCTTAAAGGAAGCAAAACCAGAATATCCCTTCTGTGGGGCAGCGGACAGTACCAGGAAACTTGATAAGGTTGAGTGGGTTGGAAGCCCAGAAACCTCTGAGAGGATCGTAGGAGCCTCACCTGCTTTAGACCAGGCTCCTGTCATGTGACCATACCCCCTACATGGGAACATGACCTATGGTCACCTAGATCAGAACAGAGTTCTCCATGCTAATGAGGTATCTAGATTCCCTGAGAGTTTAGCCAAAAAGCTTCCCTTCCCAGACATTCCTTCCTGAAAAGGGTATTTAATCTCTGGTCCAACCTGAGGAGGTATTTTCCATGCACCCATTTTCCATGATGAACAATCAATAAACAATATGGATAAACATAGACTGTGTCTTTCATCACGAAATGCTGCCATGGAGAGCATAGAGGAAGCCTTCATCTATAGAGCCACACTGTCTAAGCCTCCAGAAGAAGGTCCCTCCATGCTCCCAGACCATCACAGATGAGCTAAACTGGTGTTCCCTGTTCACCAGGCCTCAGACTCAACCTCAGCCTACAGGCCTCCTCTGTTCTTGACCCCTCTATAACTTCCAGCAGTGTGTAGATGTCCAGGAGTCTGAGAACCCCTAGCCCCAGCCACCTTGCAGGCCCTTGGGTCCCCTTCATTCCCAACTTCATATGGTTTCCAGTGGCAACTGGATGCCCGGGATACTGGCACTTGGGAAGCCCAGCTTCGGCCCCCACCCAAGGCTGCATTCTCCCACCCCCTGAGCAATGCATCAGTGCTCCCCTAGAGCCCATCACTCAACAGCAGACAGAGGGTAAGTGCAGCCTCTCCCATTTTTTCTGCCCAGTGACATTCCTATACCCCAGTGAGGGGTAAAATGTGGGACCACACACCTCACTCGCTGATATCACACTGAAAATACACAACCTAAAAGCCAGGATAGAAAGTCCTTATCTGAACCAGACATGCTGCCACCTTGCTCTGGTACTTCCAGCCTCCAGACTATTAGAAATTAAGTTTTTGTTCCTTAGGTCACCCCAGTCTATTGTTTTGTGATATGGAAGCACACACCTTAGTCAACTAAGGTCCTCCCGTAATGACTAAAACAGGGAGCTCTTCCACCCATACAGTATGAGAACCTGCCCCTGTCAAAGTTGCTCTATAAAACTGATGGCTCAGCAGTTAAGATGATGGCTGATCTTCCAGAAGAACCTGCTTCAGTTCTCAGTACCCACATGGCAGCCCACAACTGTCTGTAACTCCAAGTTCTAGGAGATCCAGTGTGCCCCTCTTCCAGCCTCTTCAGGCACTGTATGTATGCACATACATATATGCAGGCAAAACACTCATATATATAAAATGAAATAGATAAATCTTTTAAAAATAATGAAATACAATGAATAGGACTGGCCTTGAGGCTGTGATTCAACCACCTCACCCCTTGTATGTCTGATATGCTTATGCAACAGGTATTTAATAATCAAGTAACTCTTCCAGCAAAACATTGTCTTTTGCTTTCATGTTTTATGCTAGGAAAAGAATATTTGCCTACCCTTTCAACCATCTACTGCTAATTCTTTTCACAAGTAAAAATGATTATTAGGATATTTCTCTGACTGTGTGGTCTTCAAAGGTGGTTTATATATCAGTGTTGCATAAGCTAAGTGTTGCACAGAAGTAAGCTGATTAATGTGAAGACTTTACTGGAGATTTAAGGTCCTTGAAGAAATACCCAAGACTCTATGCACACTTTCTATTAAAAAAAGAGAGAAAGAGAGAATATGTTTAAGAAAGAAAAACCCAGGAGTAGGACAATACGTGGATGAGAGAACTCCTGGGATTGATAAGGACAGAAGCCACTCTACAAGGTTGTCATAATGAGCAAAGAACTTCCTTGTTACCATTTGAGGACTACAGAAGCATTATTGAACTTAACTTAGTGGGCTAAGTGTGTGATGCTGCTAGAATAGGCATTGCCATTCATTTATCCAACACTTTCCATATTGATAATTGAAGCACATGGATGGAGAAAGGATTGTACAAGCCTGCCTAGACACCATCTGTTCTGTGTCAAGCACAGTGATGTTGCGTATATGTGCTGTGATGTTGTATATAATACCTTGATTGATAAAAGAGAACAAATTTAAGCTTGGGTGATGGTGAAGCCAATAAAGTGCTTGCCATGAAGCATGAGGCCTCAAGTGTAATATCCAGAAACAATGTAAAAGTCAGATGTACTGGTATATGCTTACAAACCTAATTCTGGGCAGACAGAGAAGTGTGGATCCCCAGAAGTCACTGGCCAAGCAGCCTGGCCTGTTTAGGAAGCATCAGACCAGTGGAAGACCCTGTGTTAAAAAGAAGAAGAAGGAGAAGAAGAAGAAGAAGAAGAAGAAGAA
>NW_022196913.1:95606686-95612991 GCF_008632895.1 Mastomys coucha
AAGAAGAAGAAGAAGAAGAAGAAGAAGAAGAAGAAGAAGAAGAAGAAGAAGAAGAAGAAGTTGTTTAATAGCACAGAAGAATGATACCCAAGATTCACCTCTGGCCTACACAGACACATGTATCTATATACATGTCCACCTTAACACACACACACACCAACATAAAAAAACACCCTCATAGAAGCAGGGGGAGAGGGTGGGGATAAGGGGTTTGTGGAGTGGAAACCGGGAGAAGGATAATATTTGAAATGTAAATAAATAAAATAACCAATAAATTTTCTTAAAGACTAACAATTCTTTGCCTAGCATCTTGTGTAGTGTAAGTTTGAAATGTTCTCTATAGGCCTGTGTGCTTCAACACTTGCTCTTCTACTAATATATTGTTGGGATGTTTTAGAGCCTTTGGGGGATTAGCATAGCTGGAGTAAGCATCTCCAGAGACAAGACCTTACAGATTTTAGCCTGGCTTTAATTCTGACTTCTTTCTCAGCACCATGTAATATCAGCTATATCCTGCCCTTCCTGACCCAAACCTGAGCTATTTCCTCCATGCATCACATGCTGTGACAGACTGTACCTTCTAAATTTATAAGCCACAATAAATTCATCTCTTAATGCATTTCTAACACAGCAATGAGAAAAACAACTAATGCATTATAATGTAGAAGGTAAATAACAGTTATGTTTGCTCCATTCCCGTTCATTTTATTTTTATTTACTTATTTATTGATTGATTTGATTTGATTTCTTTCTGGGGAGGGGAGACTTCTGTACCATGTGTGTGCAGATGTGTGTGCAGGAGCATACAAGTGAGAAGATGTCCTGGAACTGGAGTTGCAGCAGCTCTGAGCCAACATGTGGGTGCTGGGAATTGAAATCAGTTCTGCAAAAGCAGTAAGCACTCTTAACTACTGAGTCATCTCTCTAGCCCTTACTTTTCTTTTCTTTTTTTTCTTTTTTTCTTTATTATTGATTATTTTATTTGATTACATTTCAAATGTTATCCTCCTTCCCAGTTTCCCCTCTGCAAACCCCTATCCCACCCCCTCCCTGCCTCTATGAGTGTGCTTCCCCACCCACCCACCCACTCCTGCCTCACTGTCCTAGTGTTTCCCTATGCTGGGGCATTAATCCTTCACAGGACTAAGGGCCTCCCCTCCTATTGATGCCAGATAAAGCCACCCTCTGCTACAAATGCAGCTGGAACCATAGGTCCCTCCATGTGTATTCTTTGGGTGGTGGTTTAGTCCCTGGGAGCTCTTGGGGGTCTGGTTGATTGATATTGTTGTTCTTCCTATGGAGTTGCAAACCCTTCAGCTCCTTCAGTCCTTCCCCTGACTCCTCTATTTGGGTCCCCATGCTCAGTCTGATGGTTGGCTGCCAGCATCCACATCTGTATTGGTCAGGTCTGGCAAAGCCTCTCAGGAGACAGCCATATCATGCTCCTGTCAGCAAGCACTTCTTGGAATCAGCAATAGTGACTGGCTTTGGTGGCTGCATATGGGATGGATCCCCAGGTGGGGCAGTCTCTTGATGGCCTTTCCTTCACTCTCTGCTCCACTCTTTGTCCCTGTATTTCCTTTAGATAGGAGTAATTCTGGGTTAAAATTTGGAGATGAGTGGGTGGCCCCATCCCTCAACCGGGGTCATGCCTAACCTCTGGATATGTTCTCTACAGGTTCTCTCTCCCTTTTGTTGGGTATTTCAACTAATGTCATCCCCACTGGGTCCTGGGAGCCTCTTGCTTCAAATGTTATTTTGTCTTGCCTTTTGGGATCCCCTCTGTGCGGATAATACTCTCTTCCATGCTTTAGGGCATCACGTGGGAAGAAACAAAATACAGGTGCTGTGTGTGTGTGTGTGTGTGTGTGTGTGTGTTGCTTTAGTTGTTTCAAAAATTTTCCCACATGTTACTTCCATTAACAGATATTTCATCAACTAGTGTGAGTTATGCCTTCTGTGAATTGGATACTGCAGCAGACTTTATGGCTAAACAAAAAGAGTCTACATAGTTTAGGTTTTATAGAAGTTACAAAAGAAAAGGACACAGATACAGAAACATGCATTTGCTCTGCAAGGAGCCTAAGCACCACACTGAAAAGAAGCACAATCATAGTGATTCGTTCTTCCAGAAAAATTAATGAACTCATAATATTTCTAAGAATCCAACATGGAAACAAAAGTTATGGACATTCTATGAAATGTAGGAGCTTAAAGATCCAGAAACAGAGGACTGAGTAAGGGAAAGATCGGATGAGCAATGAACTAGATGATGAGATTCTGCCCTTCTCTACCATAAGCAGGAGAGGAAACCATGAAGATGATACCATAGAACGAAAATGGGTGGTAGCCAAGGTACATTGTGTCATTGTTTCCAACTCCAAATTGCTTCCATATAGTTAGAAGTAAGCACTGCTCCTCTTTTCTTCTAGATTTCCAACTAAAGTAAGATACTTTCCGCCCCACTGAGACTAGGTCTGGCTATGTGACTTGTTTTAGTCAATATGATGCTGGCAGAGTAGCAGTGGCCCCATTATAAACCAAAGCTGTCAGAGGAGTCACATAGTCTCTGGTGATTTATACTCCGTCCTATGACGAGCATGCCTCAAATGTCTATGCCTATGTACCTCAGATGGTGAAGACCTGCAGTGGTCACAGACTGAGCAAACGCCTGGTGTTCAGCTGAATCAGCAAAGCTCTACCTGAGTCACAGTCCTCCAGAGATCTTTGAGTTTGAAAGCATCTACAGTTTAAACCACAAAGATTTTTCATATCATTTGGAGCATCAAAGACTGCACCATAGCCACTCAGCTGTTTAATTAATGTATATTGATCTTGTACTTTATGCAAGATGTTATACTGATGGGAAACTAGAGTCACATCTGAAAGCAAAGGAAATATAAATTCCATAATGTACCTTAAATTCACATGACAGCAGTCGTGAATGGGAGAAATACTCAGGAACAAAGTTCAGGCAATGCACTTGGGATGGGAGGATAATAAATCCTATCCAACTGCAAAGAGTTCTGGATGCAATTGTAACAACCAATATGAAAACACATGTCCAGTGAGCACTGTGCAGTTACACCCAAAGGAAGTAGAACTTAGGAAGGCTAGACAACTAATCAGGAACATACAGGAAACAGCAGGGATACCTTTGCAAGTACAAAATGGGACTTCGATCTACCTCGGAATTTCCTGGAGTATTTTAAACCCCTTCAGTAGTGCAGAACTCATAGATTCTGATTTAACTGCTTGAGAGTCAGGCATCAGTGTAGCCTTCTACTTTTTAACTTTTTCAGTCCACTTTAGTGAGCCGTCAGACGTCAAAACCACTGTGTTACATCCTCTACATCACAGAAGAGACTGTCCTTAGCTGGCCAAACACCAAATGCAAGAGATGTGATGACGTCTATAAATGATAGCTTCACTGCTGAGCATGGCAGCCTGGGGCTCAGGATCCCCGGGTCCCATCCAGGTCAGGGAGTCTATGGTGTCTAAACTGTCACAAAAGAGCAGCATTCATCTTTTGGTGACGAATACTTCAGGTACTCTAGCTGGGGACTTCTGTCCCTCACCAAGCAGTTGAACATTAAAATACAGTCAATTTGAATTACTCACAACATGCACAGATACAAAAGCAGATTCCTCTAAAGCTAGGTTCCTAGAACTGGCATTTCAGAATGAGAGAGCCAGAAAGAAACCTTTTGGTTAGGTCATAGGTTTCACTAAATGTTCTTAGTTTATGAGCTTTGCTTTCTTCCCAAACAATTCTGAGAGGAGTCTCCCTGGAAATCAATCAAATTGTTCCCTCCCTTGTGCCAGGAAATAACCAATCTTCTTCCAATTCTCATTGTCAGAAATGATTTCTAGTTGTAATTTGTCAACAGTTCCAGGGATCGGTCACCAGCCATTCAGAGGAAGAGTGGTATTGGCTTGCATTTTGGGATGGTTTGGGGTTTTTTGGTTTGGGTTTTTTCCCTCTTCCCTCCTGTCTGTCAAGTAGGTGGTAATGGGGTAGACTCGCAGAAAAGAGTTCTTATTTTCTTATCACAGGAAAGCCTTCCCCTCTGTGACTTCCAGCCACACTTATGTTTATCAGTGTTTCAAGGAGCAATTACTTCAGTAAACTAGAAACTGGCCAGTAAGAAAGAATGCCTGGGCAGGGTAAGATCACTGACTCAGATTCACAAAGGGCTTCTTTATATGTGGAGAGCTTATTTAATTTTACTTTCCTTTCTCTGGTTCCCAGATTGGACAGGACATAGTCACAGTGAAGAAAGTAAACAACACCTATCGATACATTGGCTGTCTGCTGCTTTTAGTCTATATTTGACACCCATGTGTATTTCAGGATAGATCCGCTCACTGTTACAAAAGAATGACAAAGCAAAGACAAAGAGAGGCCAGAAAATGAAACTGGTGACCAAAAGATTTGGCAAGTGGCCAACTGAATACAGAGTCCAAAATGAAAGATGAAGAGAAAAACAACAAGAAATGCAGAAATGCAGAAAGGATGATCTGGTTGAAGTCTATTAAACTATTACAGATGTGGACAAAATCACTCTGTATTGGTTCAACATATCTCAGATATCAACCCTAAACACATCACCCTGAATTCTAAAGGAGATATGAATGGTCAAGTACACGTTGACTTCTAATAGACAAAGTGACAACTCACTGAGACTGAGTTCTCTTTCCTCTGATTCACAACTAACATTTGTGAATCATGAAACTAAGGTTTAAGAACCTCGCTGAGGTTGCACAGCTGGCCTATATGAAATAAATAATAATACCTAACACCTGTTGGGCTTCTACCATATGCTAGATATTTTGATGAGCATTTTTCTGCCTTGTTTCACCCCCTTTAATTCTTTGAATTTAGTACCCTTACTATCTGTTTTATACTGTGAGGAAGCTGATGCTTAAAAAGTCCATGTGAATGTCTCCACATTACACAGCGAGTGTGTAATGGAAGAAATTTTGGAAGCCAGGCCATCTGATTCCAATACTCACAAGGATCCAGCCAATGACTCCCAAAACTCCTACTCCATTTCCTTTAGTGGATATTGAAATGCATATGTATGCATCCCCCCAACCCCCCCCCAAAAAAAGAGAAAAGGAATTGATTTTAGCAACACACAGTAAGTGACAACTCTGAGATTAAAATGTAATACCTTTAAATATAAGTCTCTGGTTCTTTCTTCTAAACCATACTTATTTTATTTTGAAAAAAAATAGGGAACTTTTTTTGTGTATGTGTGATAAGCAGTAACTCTCACAGGCCTTCTTAACACAAAAGGAATGGGTTAAGCTAAAGTTTTCAGTAGTTGCAGGGAGAAATGAGGCATAAATACTTAACAAGGAAAGTTGTGGTTTAGGCGTCCATCCATGACCTTTGACAGGAACATCAAGTAAGAATGCTTTGGCCCCTCACACCCTAACCTTTTCATAGGCAAAGTGCTTAAATGGCTAGCCAACAGAACTACCACACAAGTCATTCTCAAAGCTGTGGAGAACCCAAATTTCACAAAAAATAAAAAAATAAAAACACACTGAGATGGGGCAATGGGGTTGCCCCAGCCTTTAGCAGGGGCCTGGTTAAAACACCACCAGGCGCAGCATCATCAAAGCACATGATCTATGAAAATCTCAGTCTTTCACTGGACTTTGCTATGAGGTTTTTCTAGGAAACAGAAAATATATAACCCAGGGTCCCTTCAAGGACAAGGCGTCCCTAAGACATGTACCCATGCTTACAGTCTAAACTTGGACAATATCTCTCCTCTGACCTCTGAAAATGGGAAGAGTCAAGATTACTTTCCAACTCTCTACTTTCACATATGTCTATGTTTACTTTCTTACAAATTGTAATTTCTCCTTTCTCATATTCAAATGGGCAATGGAATTACAGAAGATTTACATACCCAGAAGAATCTAACAAATTAAGCAAAACAGGATACTTTCATCTATAAATTTGACATGTTACTGTGGAAAACATCAAGATGAGCAAGATAAATGTCTGTTCTCACTAAAAATTCTGTCCAACAGATGACATGAGGTTCTAACATGTCCTAGTCATTGCAATATGTAGTTGAGCATCTTCAGCAGTGAGGCGATCATACCACCACCTCGATGAATATAAAATTAAACCCTATTAGAATGCAGAGAAGTGCATTCACTGTGAGATAGAAGACATAACCCCAGAGACAAGGAGCAGGCAGGTGGCCAGAGGAGATCCCAGACAAACATCTGGAATATAATCTTTTGAAATGCATCCAAGGTGGAAACACTTACAATTTAAT
>NW_022196913.1:95613001-95672693 GCF_008632895.1 Mastomys coucha
AACATCATTTTTCCCTGTGTCCCTCTGCTTTCCCACCAGAGATAGAGAGGGCCCCGTGGTTTCCTAGAAACCTGGCCTGCACACACTTAAGCACCTACATAGCAGGAGAGGCCTAGACAACTGCTCTGGAGGTTTCACATGGGAGAACAGGTCACTTTGGAAGGCAAATCAATGGTCATTGTGCTCTGTTTGTGGGTTCTGAGTTTCAAATATCTCTCCTGGCTGCATCTAAAACCCATAGGTGAAGAAGGAAGGGTTTGCAGAAAGCCTTCAGCTCAAGTAAGTTCCCTTTCACCCCAGGGTTATTGTGTCTCAGGATTGGTGTTCAGCAACCATCATTCTATCTAGATTGTCTTGTCCCCTACTGATGTCCAAGCTCCCAGCAATCCAAAAGGCTGACAGTTGCCTTGAACCCCAACTGATGGGTGGAGTTCAGAAAGACTATTAAGACTGCAACAGAGGCCCAAACTGTAGCGGGCCAAGAGAGGGAGTGTTTGAACATGATTCCCCACTTCAATCCCTGTCTTCTCTTTCCTCCCTCCTCTCTCCATAAGCTAAAAGTGGCTTCCAGGGTCAAGCAGAGGACCTGAACCAATTACTTACATTTACCCCTTTTCCATATAATTTCAATACTTCTGTACTAGGAAAAGGAAACTGGAGGCCTTCAAAAGGGTGTTTTTAACTTTTTGGTTCTTTGTGAATTTCACATTATGCACCCCCTATCCCACTCATCTTCCCATCCCTCCATATCTGCCCTTCACCCTTCCAACCTCCCTCCAAAAGGAAACAAAAATATAAGTAGATAGATAGATAGACAGACAGACAGACAGACAGATGCCGGGCAGTGGTGGCACATGCCTTGTGAGTATAATCTCAGCACTTGGGAGGCAGAGGCAGGTGGATTTCTGAGTTCGAGGCCAGCCTGGTCTACAGAGTGAGTTCCAGGACAGCCAGGGCTATACAGAGAAACCTTGTCTCAAAAAAAAAAAAAAAAGATAGATAGATGATAGATAGATGATAGATGGATGGATGGATAGATAGATAGATAGATAGATAGATAGATAGATAGATAGATAGATAGATAGATAGATAGATAGATAGATGGAAAAACATCTAGCCATGGAAGCTGTAGTATGTCATAGTGTGTCAAACAGTATACCCTTTTACCCAAATATCTTTACTTGCAAGTGTTCATTGTAAATCAATCATTGGTCTTATTCGAGGTCTCTGGCTTCTGCTTCACTATCAATACTGAATGATCACCAGTAATTCTCCGAGATATCCTGTTGTTGCCCTGTCTCATGGAGATTCTGCAGTTTTGGTTCTACAGGACTGGCCCTTCATGGGTTTCAGCAGTTCATAAATGAGGTAGATGTCAGCTCCTGCAAGCAGGGGAGCTGGCCCCATCCCTCACCTGGGCAAAGTGGAAGAGCTGGTCCTGTTGGCATGGGCACAAGAGAACTGGTGAGCTGACCAACACAGTCACCACCCAATCCCAAATCCAGGGCTTCAAAGGAGTTTATCTCGCACTCCTCACACAATTTCAGATCTTCCAGCAACATTCATGGAGCCTATTCCATTAATCTCATCTTGTAGAGAAAAACTTTGGGCATGAAGGACTGGGAGGGAATAAGGGACTTGCATGATCTTATACAATAATGGTGGCATGGTGACTAACACTCTAACTCTTCTCCTGTGCCTCGGGGCCTCTTTATGAAGGCATGATTCCAATCATTTGTGAAAATCACATGCAGCAAGGACAAGAGACAAATCTTCAGGAGAAGAAATTCAAAGAGCTAAAACTTAATTAATTGATTAACTAAATAGCCCTTAATGTAATATCAGTCACAGGAGTCTGACAACAAAGAGAAATATAGGAAGCCCAATATAGATCTCTGTGATACCTACTACCACATAATGGGGTGGAGACAGCCTCAAAAAGTGTCAAAGATATAACTGATTCTTATTTATTTTTCTCTGTTTACTTTACCTTTCTAGTGCAAAGACTTTGACCTCTCCTCAGTCATATCACAGGGTAAGCACTCCTACGTAAGTGGCCTCAAGCTAAGCTGTTTCATCTTCCTGGCCTCTTGTAGAGGAAATTATCACAGAGTCCTTAATAAAACAGGATAAACGTCTATAACGTCCCACAGCTATCCAAAGAACAAGAGTGACTTCAGACTTCTTACTGAAAGTTCAATCATTTAAAGACACTAAACTCATATTGTAGAAAGAAAGGTTAAAATTTGTCAATAAACCTAAACAGATTTGGCACACATATCTTTTTCCATCTCAGGAAACCCACTGTTCCATGGACCCAGTTGACTTTGTCCCAGGTCACTGTATGGTCTCCAAACCCACTGAAGTCCTCTAAAAGTCTTTTTCTCTTCTCTTGACAATTTCCAAAGTCTCTCTCTCTCTCTCTCTCTCTCTCTCTCTCTCTCTCTCTCTCTCTCTCTCTCTCTCTCTCTCTCTCTCTCTCTCTCTCTCTCTCTCTCTCTCCCTCTCTCTCTCTCTCTCCTATAAAAGATGAATGAGTACTTAAGAATCTGAATCACTCTGATTGATATTTCCATAAATAGGTGAGTTTATTATTACTATTTTATACTGTGCACTATGCATACTTAAATATGGTAAATGTCCCTTTTTTAAAAGAAAAATCAAGGTCATTCAACAAGTCAATTTAATGGTATCATTATATAAATGCAGAGGACATGAAATATACCCATCCCAGAACCTTCAGTCCATGAGGAGGCCAATCAGCTTTACATAGCTCTTCTTCCCCTCACTCTCACTCTAAGATGATTGCCTGGCTGTGCTCTAGACACTGCGGATACTCAGAGCCCTTGGACTTTCCAGCTTGTGCTCATAGAGGAAATAAATAGACAATTACAGATAAACAACTGGAAGAGTGGTATGTTACCATTCGGGGAACAAGTCATTTCCATGACAAGCCACAAGGAAAGGAGAGCTAGCTTCTAGGCAGTACAGTTAGAGGTTTCACTGAAACAGGATACAGCTATGTACAGTTGGAGCTAGCTGAAGAAGAAAGTGACAGTGTAGATTCTCAGAGAAATGTAGGAGTAGAGTATGTGTGGAGCTTAGTGTGTGAGGGGAGAGGAGAAAGTAGATGGTGCTCTTGAGCCTTCCTAGCTCTCTCCCAGAACACATGGACTTCACTTCTGCTCTCCATACTCTGTAAAAGGAAAGATAAAGAAAGATCCAAGTAAATAAATAGTAGTAGTCTGAATGCAGACATTCAGGCATAGTCATAATTCTAATGAAACTTAGTCCGTCACTTTTTAATGTTATTTAAGAGAAACTTAACATGTGGGATGAGATAAGTGATGTAATTCGGAATGAAAAAAAAATAAAAGGTCTCCCTGGAGTCAAAGGGAATTCAATATACAAGTTAACTAAAACAGCATCTCTTAACTCCAATTTCTTCTTGCTGTCACTTAGGACAATTTCTTCTTGTCCTGACAGACATTGTGAGACACTTGATTACTTGTAGAATACCCTCTGAGGCACTGTATTTCCTCAAGAAATCTGATAGGTTACATAGGGCAAATAACATGGCAGCTCACCTCTAGAGGCAAATCTCTCTCTGACTCTCTCTATGTGTCTGTGTGTCTCTGTGTGTCTCTGTCGCTGTCTCTCTCTCTGTCTCTCTCTGTGTCTCTGTCTCTGCCTCTGTCTCTCTCTGTCTCTCTGTCTGTCTCTCTCTCTCTCTCTCCTTTGAATACACCTCAAATACCCACCAGTAAGCTGTCAGGTTGGGTGTTCCATGCTCCTTACAGCATGATTTTAATGTCATTAACATTAAGACAATGAATGAAGTAAGAAGTTCTTTCTTACTTCAGAGCTCAAATCTAACCAATGTAGCTCATTATTTAAAAAGAAATTATCAAACATATTTACAGACAAGTCAAGACTCTTGGGGTTCTACTCATATTATTTCTTTTCCTTGGTGCTAACACTAAAAGTGTCTTCCTGCTTTTTTCTAAAATTCTTCTCTAAAATTCTAAAATAGTATTTTCTGGAAACTTCTGAAACTCCCAGGTTTAGGAGACATGAGCTCAGCCATCCTAACTAGATCAATGCTACTATCTTCTCATTCCTACTGCCTTTCTTTGCTATGAGTGTATTCTATAGGTCAGTCCTAATTCTTCTGGGATGTCTATCCAAGTAGTTCTTTTATACTAGTAGTTCTTGGCCTAACTTACATGCCTCAACAACCCAGAATTCTTGCTCTTCTTTGCTACTTCCAGTCCTCTGGGTCTTCCAAGTCATATGAAGCAACCATTCCCCCATGTAAGCATAATTCAAGTTCAGTCCCTTATTCTAGCCAACATGATGAATCCCCAAGTTCCACCCCCCCCTTTTTTAACATTTAAATAAGGGTGGTTTTCAATAAGCTGGGGCCACATGACTTAAAATAAGCTTGCTACCTGGAGTATCATTCATGATGTGACAAGAGAGCTTGTGCTTAAAGAATACAACCATACAAAAAGAAACATGTCCTGCTAAACAGCAGATGTACCTAAGCTTCTGCATCCCTCCACAGCCTTTCCCAATTAAGTGTACTTCCAGAGTCTCAGAATAAACCTAAATCAACATTCCTTCATAAAGCCAAATCCCTGCCAAAGAGCAACAAGCAGTCACTGGCCAAAGCTACATCTCCAGCTCTGCTTTTCTCTTTGGCTACACCTGTGCCTGAGCCCTTGATCTCTCCCCAGTGATGGGAATCAGAGAAAGAATACACAGGACTCAAGAGCAAGTGGACATTGATGTTCTCTCATCCTTGCTAGCCAATCTCTCTGGCAGTGCATGGAAAGTCTCTGCTGCAAGGTTCCAAATCTCTAACTGCCTGATCCTCTCTTACAAATGCTTATTTATTCCTTTATTCACCATTCACTTAGTTAATGGGTGCCTGCAGTCTGCCACAGAAAAGTGTCCTTAATTACATAAATATATGCATAATTGAGGGATAAATGGCCTTGGAGATAATTTAATCCAAAATTAGACATACATTTTTTTAAAAAATCAACAGGGGATCTATTTCAAAACACAAATTGTTGAGCCTGGTATTCGGGACATTGAATGAGATAAATAGCAAGTCCTGTCTACAAGCACTTCTTGGCATCAGCAATTCTATTGGGGTTTGGCATCTACAGATGGGATAGATCCCTAGGTGGGGCAATTTCTGGATGGTCTTTCCTTCTGTCTTTGCTCCATATTTTGACACTGTTTTCCTTTAGACAGGAAATATTCTGGGTTAAAAATTTTGAGATGGGTGGGTGGCTCCATCCCTCAACTAGGAGCTATGTCTATCTGCTGGAGGTGGTCTCATCAGGTTCTATCTCCCCTCTATTGGGTATTTCGGCTAATGTCATCACCATTGGGTCCTAGGAGCCTCTTGTATCCCTTGTGTCTGGGACTCTCTAGTGGTTCCCTCTGTCTGCCCCAACTACATATTTCTATTAATTTTCCTGGCCCTCTGCATTTCTCTCCTTCTCTTCCCATACCTGACAATGTTCCCCTATTCCCTCCCCACCTCCCCTACCCAGATCCTCCCTCTCTCTGCATCCTATAATTGTTTTGTTCCCCCTTCTAAGTGGGAACAAAAGTATCAACACTTTGGTCTTCCTTTTTGTTAAGTTTCATATGATCTATAAGTTTTGGGCCACTTATCATTGAGTACAGTCCTCTGAGAGTCTCTGCCAGTATCTTGCTAAGACAGATGCAGATACAGCCAGTCATTGGACTGAGCAAGGGAACCTCAATGGAAGAGTTAGAGGAAGGACCGAGGAGC
The DNA here is from genome assembly GCF_008632895.1 of Mastomys coucha. Taxonomy (NCBI): domain Eukaryota; kingdom Metazoa; phylum Chordata; class Mammalia; order Rodentia; family Muridae; genus Mastomys; species Mastomys coucha. The sequence goes on from NW_022196913.1 coordinate 95,618,817, forward strand.
TGAAGAGGATTGCAACCCCATGGGGAAAACAACAGTTTCAATTAACTGGCTGCCTCAGCTCCCAGGAACTAAACCACCAACCAAAGAGTATACATGAGTTGATCCATGGCTCCCAATACATATGTAGCAGAGGATTGCCTTATCTGATATCAATGGGAGGGGAGGCACTCGGTCCAGTGGAGGCTTGTTGCCCCAGCAAAGGGAGATGCTAGAGGGGTGAGGCAGGAGTGGGTGAGTGGGTGGAGAAGCACCCTTTTAGGCAAAGGGAAAGGGGAATGGAGTGGGGGGGTGTTGAGGAGGGGAGACCAGGAAGGGGGACAACATTTAAAATGTCAATAAATAAAATAATTAATTAAAAAGTGAATCCTATGCATTTGTGTTTCTACCAAGGACTCCAGTAACTGTATGTTGAGAAACTCAGACTCCTTCTAGTCCCCTCAATTTATAAAGACCTTAAGAATTAAATATGGTAATAGCCATATTTTTAGGATTTATACAGTTGTCATGTCTTTTAAGCTTTTGCTTTTCCACCTTTTGAGAGTTCCCATTCCTGCAGCTTCTTGGCAACCTAGCGAGTCCTTACTCATCTTGAAAGAACCACTTTTGGCATCTGCACCCCTAAGGAATCTAATATTGCATCTCTTCACTGTGATAAGCCATGTTCTGTTACATACCTTTTTTGTAGCTATTACTGGATTCCTTGTAATGATTTTCATACATGCCCTTATTTCCCACTAACAAAAGTTTTAGGGTAACATTTATGACTTTCACATAGTTTATGCCCAGAGTCTATGTCTCCTTGATCTCCTAAAACTAGATCTGATTGAATAACTTGGGTCATAGGATGCTTCATCCCTCACTTGGCATAGGACATTCCCTGTAACTTTAATAGTGTGATCCATCTCGAAGCTGAGGAGAAGAAAAGGAGACAGGAATGGAATTTATCAGGCTCCATGTTAGGTCTTCCAAGAAGACTAGAAGAAATAACAAATCCTGGCCATAACAGCAAGAGCACTCTACTAAACCTATTCTGCCCACTTATCGATGAGATTCCTGATTTTAAAAAATGGTTCAATCTAGAAGTTTGGATATGAACCTACAAATCAAGCCATCATACTATTTCTTTTTGCAAGAAGTTGCATGTGGTTGTTTTAGTACAGGAAGAACTAGGAGGGGACTCCAGAAGGAGCCTCTGAGATACATTTTTCCATGGGTGGAAGGTTGCAATGCTTTATTGCACATCAAGACAATCTGTAAAACTCTGGATCAGATGCTACCCACCCAACTATAAAACTGTCGACAATATGATATCATTTATACTCATGTCTCAAGTACTGTTTAGAATTGCCTATATAGGCTAGAGAGCTTACTTTCATACCACTAATTCCGAAGTTTTGTCATTTATCATTATACTTGGGGTTCCTTTGGAATATCGAATAAGAGCCACAGTAGATAAAAGGAAAACACAGTAAATTCTCAGAAGCTTGCAAACAAGAAAGAGCCTGCACTCAGTGTTCTGGCTCCCTTTCCACATCACATATGTTTGTCGTGTTTTATCTCAATTATCCTGGGAGGGGAGGGAATTCCAGACTGAATATTATAAATGCACCTCTCCTTTCCTTCTCAGCACCAATATTTTAAAGGAAAAAAACAGATATTGCTTATTAGTAATATGTTTTACACAACTTCCTGACAAATATAAGGATGTATGTACCTATGTGTGCATATACATACATATAACATGCATACATACATACACACAGAAGCATACATATATACACATCATGTGATTCAAATACAGCTCTGATGTGACTGGTAAACACCTTCAGGTACTAATAAAATCTTCATAAGGTCTATTGAAGCTAATCCCGGACTCAGCTGTGCAAGTCTCATCATAAAATCCACTTCAATATTCCCTCCTGACTCGAGTTTTATGCCGCTTCTCACAGGCCAAGTGAGACTGGTCACTCAGCAGCTTTGGTTTGGACTCACACTACCAGATTTCCTTATTTCATTTCATCTTTTTCCCATTTATCTCCTTAAGTAATGAGTACTCTCTGGACAAAGTTCACAACCAAATGGAAGAAAATACGGAGAGGAATGTATCATCTCTTTGTTCTCTCTAGACTAGACAAACCATTCTAAAGACTGTTCCAAGTGTTAGGAGTCAGGAGGAAATTCTAGCTTATAGAAATAGGAAACACAAAGACCCAGAGGAAGGAGCTGGCCTGTGATCCATAAGGACAATAAAGGATGCCAGGGTGCTTGACATTAAAGCTAAAGTAGTTAAAGACTGTCAAGAAATGGTAGGGGCCTTAGGCCTAAGGAAGATTTTGAATTTCACAGTAAAAGACACAATACCAGGAAGAGGCAGAACCATGAAACTATCTCATTTTACCTTGGGAAGAATCCCTTTTTTATTAGGAGATGGCTTCCGGTTGAGAACCCCTGGAGTAGTACAAGGAGAAGGGGCAATGCTGAGTCTGGATTGGTGTAAGCTGGGACGGGGTAAGGTTGCCAGTGCACCTAGAGTGCTTAACCTAGCATCTTAGATGATAAAATCCTTCCATATCCTGAGGCTGCTGTCATGAATATTATTAATATCTGATCTTAATATAGGGCAAAGGTTGGAGATACAAATCATAAAGGTGGATCTTTGGCATAAAAGTGACCACTTTTACTTCCTTACAACATTTTAGATATCATTTTGGAAGAGGTTTGCCTTATATTTTCTATATTGTTGAGTTGGATGAAGTTGTACTATTTCTTTCTCTTATTGGTGAGGAGGGGGCTCTACAAGGGACATTTTTTGTTTATTCTTCACTCATATATACATTCTGACAAAACCTTCCTCTCCCTCCCCTCTTTCTAGCCTCCTCTCCCTCCCTGCTTCCCTAGATCCACTGCTCATTTATTATTTCAGTAAAGATCAGGCCTCCCAACAATAGCAACACGGTATAACATGATGCAATAGGACTAGCTATAAACCCTCATATCAAGGCTGGATAAGGAAACTCAGTAGAAGAAAATGGGTCCCAAGAGCAGGCAAAAGAGTCAGACACCCCCATTCTCACTGTTTGGAGTCCCACAACAACCACAGTGTGTGTGTGTATGTGTGTGTGTGTGTGTGTGTGTGTGTGTGTGTGTGTGTGTGTGTGTGTGTCCATAGTTGCCATTTCAGGCTTGTGAGCCCCTATGAGCCCTGCTTAGTTGAATCTGTTGGTTGTGTTTTCCTGGTGTCCTTGACTCCTCTGATTTCTAAAATCTTCCTCTCCCCTTCTGTGGGGTTCCCCAGGCTCTTCCTAATGTTTGCCTGTGGTCTCCATATTTGCTTAAATAAACTTCTGGAGGAAGCCTCTCTGATGATGATTAGGCTAGGCATTGATCTATGCATATATCAAAAATGTCATTAGGAATAATTGCATTGACTTTGTGTATGTGTGTCAGCTGTGTTTGGCTCTACTCTAGGCCTCTGAGTCATCCAGCCCTGAAAAGAGAAAATAGAATAAAGTTTTTGAGTGGACTCAGGGCTAGCGGAGATTGGAATAGGAGGGATTGAGTGGGAGGAAAGAACAGAAGGAGAGAGTACGGGAGAGGCAACTGGAATAGGTGGGCATTTAGAGGGCAAAGTGGAAATCCAATGCATTGGAAAGTTCCTGGAACCTATGAGGGAGACCCTAGTAAGGACTCCTAGTAATGGAGGATATGAAACCTGACTGAGCACCTTCTATAACCAGGCTAGGCTACCAGTGGTGAGACTAAGACAGCAACTCAGCCAAAAAACCTATGACTCACAACATGTCCAGCCTGCAAGATGGTTGGGACAATGGTGGCTCAGAGCTTGTGAGAATGGCCAAGTAATAACTGGTTTAACTTGTAGTCCAAACCACGAGAGGAAATCTATGCCCAACATAGCCTGTATGGCCAGGATTTGGAAGCTGGATGGAGCAATTGCAATATTTCTAGCACCAACCAGGAAAGTGGTCCCAGAAACTCTGTGGTTTTCTTTTGGAGTCTTCTATTTTATAGCATAGATGCTATCTTGTATAGTTCTAAATGCTATGACAAAACACTATACGCTTATTACTTTAAATAATGTTTATTTTCTACAGTTCTAGAGAAGAGAAATCCTAGATCAATGTGATAGAAGATTCTCTTCTTGTAGAGACTTTTCTGGGTTTCAGAAGCCATTATTTTTACTATATACTCACATGACCTTTCTGGTGTGCATCACCAAAGTAGTGATGGGGAACACAGCAAGTCCTCTGGAGCATCCTCTTCGGAGAATATTTATTTATATTAGCAGTGTGACTTGACATATGAGTTTGAGGCATACCTCTGAGAGAATACTGAAGAAGAGTGGTTGACCCATTCTTAATGTTCTTGGTACAATGCTAGGAATTATGGGCCCACACACATTTGGTGTGAGTCCCTTTCCTTCAGCTATTTCTCTAGAAATAACCCAAAAGTGTGTTTCAGTCTCCTGAGTGACCCTCAATCCAGTCAAGTTGACAATAAAGATTAATCATGATAAGCCCACTCTTTGATACCCAACTATATTGCTTTGAAACCACAACATTCCACCCTGTGCCTTCAGAGGTTCATGACCATCTTTTAACGCAAAATTCCCAATAGGAAAAGTCTCTACTGTTATTCAAGGTAAACTCTTAACTATTAGCCCCTATTTTTAAAATGTACATATTGCCAATATACAGTGGAACAAAGAAAACTTACCCATTCCAAAAGGGAGGAATGAGGACATAGAAAAGCAGTGTAAGGCCAAAGACTAAGACCCAGCAGGGCAAACAGAGGGTCCTCTAGCACTATGTCCAGCATCCCAGATACTTGGTGCCCTGATGTGAACTCCAATAGACCTAAATATCCCCATACCTATGGCTTTGCATTTTGCAATTCACCCAGCTTCTCTCTGGAGCTGGATCCACCTTGTCTGCAACTTTGTTCATGTTCCTAATGTATCCAGTATCCAGGGGTCTCCATTATAGCTTGAGCCTTACTCACAGACTTATTTGTAATCTTTTCAGAAATTCTCCCCCAAAAGAATCCAACTATGTTACACATCCTCTAGTATCTCAATTCTTCTTTAACTACCTGAGCAAAAGACTTATTGTCTCTGTAACTCTTGAATTCACCATGTCTGAAAAACCAGCACTTGTGCAGATGACACCAACCAAGTTCTGCTGTCATTCTCAAGAGTATGTGGGCTCCCTTGGACCATATCTAATGTGGCTTCCAAGCACCTGGCTAGCTGAACTGACGAGAACCCTTTCCTTAGCAGCCATGTCAGAATGGTGGTTCTTTTCTCAGGGACTTGTCTTTCAAACTAGTTTACAGTTTCATACTCTAAATCCTACAGTGAGCAGAGCCATGTCAGTTAATAAAATACCCTTGAATCCTTCTTATCTCGCTGCAAAGTGCTTCATTTTTACTGATATTAATCTCATTAATATCCATACCCTTCTTGTCCACAACCTTCAACTTCCTCCTTTTCTGGCCAGACTACAAGTTTTTCAAATCCCCTCTGATTTTCCTTTCAATTCTCCCTATAACTTAGGTAAAGCAGTTACAATGATCATGCCACAGCTTCAAGGCTATGCTTTCTTGAAATTTATACTGCCAAATTAATTTGTCTAATACTTTTTTATTCAGTCTCTCTCAAAATTTTGGGACATGAATGAAGTGTAGATACACTCTTTACCAGAATATAACACAAACAGCCAGTAATCCAATTCCAAATACAGTTTATGTTCCCATCTGAAATCTCCAGAAGCTGATCTTCACTGTGCTAATTCCCGTTGGCATTCTAACCTTCTGAACTCCCATTAAAAGCCCTTATTATGGGCTGGAGAGATGGCTCAGAGGTTAAGAACACTGACTCCTCTTCTAGAGGTCCTGAGTTCAAATCCCAGCAACCATATAGTGGCTCACAACCATCTGTAATGAGATCTGACCCTGATGCCCTCTTCTGGTGTGTCTGAAATCAGCTACAGTGTACTTACTTATTATAATAAATAAATAAATCTTTTAAAAAAACAAAAAAAGCATTTATTATGACTGTCTTACATTATGCTAGGGCTTTGCTAGCCTAGATCCCCAAATTCTGTTAAATCCCTTCTACAAAATCCAAATGCTTAAGAACCACAATATCCGGTTCTGTCACAGTAATGACCACACTCCTGGAATATTATTGATCATTTTGTATCACTATGATTACAATGTCTGACAGAACAATGTAAGTGAGGAAAGATATATTTTGGCTCACAGTTTCAGAGTTCAGTATGTCACAGTACAGAGCTGAACAGTTCACAACACAGCAGGGCAGAAGCAGGGGGAAAGGAATGCTGGTACACCCTGGCTCTTTTTTTTTTTTTTTTCATTTTATTCTACTGGATCAAGGAATGGCCCACCCACATTCTGGGTAGATCGTTTCCACTCAGTTAATCCACTGGGAATGCCCTCACAAACACAGCCAGAGGTGTGTCCCCATCAGTGTTCTAGGAGATTATTAGCTCCACTAAAAGGATTCAACTTTTATGACTTTATCTAAGTCTAATTGTCTCCAAAGGCCACATCTCCAAGCACCATTGGATTACATGGGTTAGAACGTCATATAAGCATTTGAGAAGGTGCAATTTATTCCATTGCAAATAGACATATTCAGCCAATGTCAGTTCCACAAACACTCACTGACTAGCAAGATCTCATTGCTTGTGTCTCTGCTGGAGCTGTCAGCATCCCTGGCTTCTCTATGCCCCCACCACCACCAACAACAACAACAACACCATGAAAGTCCACAGTCTGCATCCTCAAGTTCCATTATTCCTTTACTAGGCATGATAATTAACACCAAAGAACAAGAGAATTCTGTCCTTGTCATCTCCCAGTTCTCCTTGATTTCTGAGATACTTCCCACCAAAACAGGGTGTTACCTCTCTCCTCTGCCAAGTAATTCCCCCTCACTTTGATGCCTTCCAAATGTTACCTCATAAATGTGAGAGAACCCATCAGGGGCCAAGGGAGGGCTCCCCAGGAAGAGTTGCTTAATCCAGTGTCATCTGTGATGAGGGGAGACCGATGGTTTGCAGAAGCACTCACTGGAAGTTATGGGCTGTGGCTCCACAATTTTGCTGGAGACGGGTACTCCTTTTGATCCTCCCATCTTTCTCGAGTGAATTTCTTCCTGCCTAAGGCTTTCTACATTCACCCAGATCGTTGTTGGTTCATCTATTTGTCTTTCAGGTGGTCTTGCACTAGATCCTCAAAAAATACACAATGAAACCAGATGGATTTCTGAGTGACTGACACAGAGGTCATTTGCTAAATCCGTGTCCCAGAACCTGCTATGGCAGCTAGGAAGAAGACAATGTCAGTCACAGAGGGTGTAGTGTGACTGGCTCACTGAACTCTGATGTTCTAGTTGGGAAGTGGGGAAACATCATGGGATTTGATTCAAATTAGCTGAGTTGGAGCTCGGGCTTTGTTCTGCAGCCCATTAGCTGTGATCTTTGTCAGCTGCTTTGACGTCCCTAAGTCTCAGCTTTCATAGACATTTGTTAAACATGTGGTAATTTCATGCAGGACTCCGTGTCAGCACATAAGGTGGCACAGCCAGGCCTATGTCAGTCTCATCCAGGCAAATACAGCATACCAACCCTGACTATCTACCTAGACCACACCCACCCTGAGGTAAGTATTAAATTTGTTATCAAAATGAGAAAAGATCAGGCTTTGTTATTCGTTTGCTTATTTTACAGGGAGTCACATATAGGTAAAATTATTTCATTCGCACTGGTGATGGAAATATAATTTGGAAAAGATAAGCAACTTTACCAATGGCACAGAGATTTTAAAATACAAACCTGGGCCTGCCAGAACTCAGAATTCTCACTACTATAGAGCCAGCCTCAGTGCCCACTCAGTGGCAAATATGAGAGGAGATCATTTTTTACCTTGGGAATAGAAATTATCCCTGGATGAACCTCTCTAAAATCTAAAATCAGAAGGACTATCACAATACAACCTTGGAAGTTCCCATTCCCAGGATACATTTGTTATTCATTTTGCATTCCTTTCACAAACACTTAGCACTGGGGACATGCTAGAAGTGTCTCCAAGTCTGTATAGCCCACATTTGTACATTTTTCTAAAACATATGCTTCATCCAGGCAAATGTAGACCAGAACCAGGCTCGCCTAGTAGACTAGGGACACAGCCCAAGAGTACTTAGGACTTTATTACCTATTTCTCCATTTTCCTTACCCCTACTAGCAATCATATACAAGTGCTTTGTCATCAAGCTGTATTACAACTTGGGCATCAGTACCTAATCTAAAAACACAGGCAGAATTGTAAAGTCTTTTGACATCAGTTCAGCTTGAAAGTGCTAATATACACATAACATAGAGTTACACACAAACATCTAAATGTTCATACATAAATGCAGTCACACACATTCATACATACACATATATGTGTATATACACATATATGTACATATATGTGTATATATATATATATATATATATATATATATATATATATATACACACACAAAAAGCACACACAGGAGCATACACATATGTGCATGTTGCAGTAGACTGGACATTAGGGTCTGAGTCCCTGGGTTATACATTGCATAAGTGTATAAAACTTCATTTGGATCTTAGTTTTTTTCAACATAAAAATAATTTCCAGCATAAAGACTCATGTTACTATTACTTTCCATCATCTGTTGTTCTGAGCTTCCTATCTATATTAGTTACTTTTCTGTGACTGTGATAAAATACCATGACAGAAGCAACTTAAAGGAGAAAGGACTTATTTTGGTGTACAGTTCCAAAGGGAATACAATCAATACAGTACATCATAGTAGGGAAAGTGTGATGGAAGGAACAGGAAGCTAGAGTACCACATTGTATCAGCAGTCCAGAAACCAAGAAAGAACAGAAATCCTGAAAAAGGTATAAAACCTCAAGAGTCACCTCCAGCAAAATATGTCTTCCCCACTGGCAAATGCATGACCATATTTATCAGCAGGGAGATGTGTCTTTCAAACCATAACACTGACTAATAATAATCTATATTATCTAAAATCACTTGTAATCCTTGTGGCAAAAACTAAAAAATTTTGCTCAGCTGTAGAATGTCTTTTGTTTGTGTTGTACATAAGCTTCTCTTCTGAAGAGATTCTACCAATATTATAAAGCCCAAAGACACAACTTAATTCATTTCTTTCAGGTTATGCTGAAAACCTCTTTCACTATTCCAAAAATATTTCCCTTCGCTTCCCCATGGGATGACTGTTTCTCACTGTGGCTTGGGGAGAAAGAGAGGAAATCATAATTCCACTTATCAGACAGATGCTGGTGATTAAATGTCAGCAATGAATTCCATATTGGTTGTGCAAAACAAAGGAGGAGCTGTCTGAGTAACAACCACCCTTCCACTAACCCCAGGTCCTTAAATCCTTTTATTGTTCAAGTTCCGAGAACTCCCATTCTTCACAAAATGAACATATGCAAAGCAGACTAGCACTAAAATTATAGATTTGGGACCTGGAAGAAACCTTAGAGATCATATGCTTCAACAATGCTATACAGATGAGAAACCAAGACAGAAAGCCTTTCAGCTACACAGCAGTAGAGCTGAGAAGCAATGCCAACTTACACTCATAGGCAAGGCCATGGTGTTCTCTAGAAATGTCACTCTGTCATTTCTGTCCACCATCATTCTTGATCTCAATTGTTTCAAAAAATTCTGTACTTTAGTCAGTCTCCCAAATGATGCCATTCTGTAAGAGGATACCCATGGCCTTAGAATGATTCACTAGTAAAAGCCATGAGTTCTTGGTTGCTGCACTGGCCATCATGTCTAGAGTTGGGAAATGGACAATGTCAATGGTGTAATATAGAAGAATTCACAGACTCTGATGCAGTGAAGAATACTCTTCAACTTAGGACCCAAAAGGAAGATATTCTTACTGCTCATTTGGGTATACTCCAGCAGTTCTCAACCTGTGGGTCATGACCTCTTTGGGAGCATCAAATGACCTTCTTCACAGGGGTCATATATCAGATATCCTGCATATCAAATATTTATTTATATCATGATTCATAACGGTAGCATAATTACAATTATGAAGTAGCAACAAAAACAATTTTATGATTGGTGGTCACCACAACATGAAGAACTGTATTAAAGGGTTGCAGCATTAGGAAGGTTGAGAACCATTGGTATGCTCACACATGCCTGGGATCATAATGACAAGAGGTGACTCTGATCCTAACACTGAAAAGTAGACAGATAACAATACAAAAATACATAAAAAAAAAAACCACCTTGCATTTGAATTACTGTACTTAATAAGCAGACAGTTAACCATTTTACTGAAGAACATTACTTTAGGAGACCATGGATTCATTTGTTAAGGCTCTATCAACCAACACAATGCAATGGATCCATTTAGATAAGAAAAAGATAAGAAAGGAGAGTTGTAGCTTGAAGCCAGAGATAGGGTATTTAGCTGTTAACTAAAATTTCATTCATGGGTCTTATTACCTTCAATGGAGGAGAGGGCTTAGATTTATAAAAGTAATTAATTTGCATTTGATAGATGCAAGAAGAAATCTTACAGTCCTTGGATAGCAGAAACTAAACTTTATAGGTCTGCTTTGTATCCTAAACTTCTGGTTTACAGAACTAATCAGTGGAGTAGAAAGGAAGAGTTAGAGAGATAACAAATGAAGGGGAGATGAGGTTGGGTTTCATATGTGGCTAATAAACATTTCCACCTCGGTTAATGGGGAAATGGTAAGGGAGGTGACATAAATAAGACATGTAAAGAGTAAGTTAAGTAGAGGTATTATACCTGTAGGTGTTCCTATAAAAGTGTTTGTCATAGTTCCTATAACAAGCAGGAAAATAAAACAAGTTCAAGGCATGACTGAACTACAAAGCAAGTTCAAGGCTAGCCTGTGCAACTTAGTGAGACCTTATCTCAAAATGGGGGTCAGAAGGGATAAATGTTAACGATATTCATTCACTACCAAGGAGAGAGTTTGACCCTCTAAGAACAAAGTTTTATGCAGTTCTCTGACTCTGCCCTCTGTTCTAGGGTATAATGTTACACGTTTACCAAATGGAGACTATTTCATAAATTAGTTTGAGAGCACTTTGGGGAAGAGGGCTGTATTACTCTTATCCTTTTGTATGGGGAGAAATTGTAAATAGAACATGGCCTGGATTATTGTTGCCTCAACTAAAATCATGTTGAACTTTAATAGTTGAATAAATCAACCATTAATAGCTGGTGCATCATTAGGGTATCCTGATCCAGCATCGAGGTCATAAACCCTAACTGTCTATATGAAGTCTTGAATAGGATTGGACTGTAGCTTGGTCTGTTGAACAAAGTATTTGGGTCAATAATGACTTCAAGTTTGCTTCAACTTGTGAATCTAAGCTAAAATCGTTCAGAGGATTTTTTATTCTCTGAGATCACTCCAAACAAAATTATTAGTTTATACTTATGGGTGGTTAGTCTAGAATGTTACATTTTTGAAAATTAAACTAATAAATTAAAGCTCCATAATGTCATCTTGTCTTATTAGTAAATCCTGCCTCTTCCCAGACAGGTCAATTTCAGATTGGAAATAAGAGACAGTTGAACTCTTGTTCAGCCTTGCATGCTAATCTCTAGTTGAGGAACAAACTGATTATTCTACCTCTTCAGGATACCACAGCCATTTAATGTTTGTCACTGTGCAGGCAGTGCCTCTAATACTTTTTATGGTAGAGGGGTGTTTTGCTAAACAGACAAAGTTCTAGTTTGCTGAGTTACTTTTCTTTCTTTTTTCACATTTTTAAATTTAATTTTCTATTTATTTCCATACAAATCTATGCTTATTTCCACTATTGATCCATCTTTCATCTTTCCTGATGTACTATTTCTATAGTGCCTAACAAAGAAGTTTCTCTCACTAAAATTTCTATTAATCCAAATGATTTAATTCAAGTAATAAAAAACATATATTAGTTTAAATTTTTTAGGCTAGAGTTGATTCAGAGCATCCATGATTGTAGTCTTCTGGGGGTAGACCAGATGCTTTAAAAAATAAACTATACTATGATTAGCCAAGCACATTTTCCAGAATGTTTACCGTGTTAGAGCTTCTCTTCTCTCATAAAATGTTGAAATATATTATATGTGAAAAGTATTTTTTAATTGGTGGAAGGTGATAGGCTGTGTGTACTTCATTGCTCAACTCAATTAAGTTCTCTCTTCTTAATCCTCCTTGGCCCCTTAAACTTCATAAAGGATAACATGTGTGTTCTTGTTAAGAAAATATAGCCCATTACTCTTCATCCCATAAGCTACACCTCAACCTAACATTTTTATGATTTTCTTTTGCTTACTGTAACTCCTTTTTAGTGTTTCCTGAAGACAGTAGTATATAGGCTAAATTAGCAGATGGTAAGATAACATAGGATTTATCAATTATAGACAGTTTCCTCTAGGTCAGCGGCCTTCCTAATGCTGTGACCATTTAATACAGTTCCTCACATTGTAGTGAATCCCAAATGTAAAATTATTTCATTGCTACTTCATACTGTAATTTTGTCACTATTATGAATCTGATAAATATCTGATATTCAGGATATCTGATAGACAACCTCTGTGAAAGGGGGTTGCAACAACCTTACGGTACAATACAAGTTGAGAACTACTGCTCTAGGTTCATATAAAGTACCTCCAAGTCCTTTGAGTGGTAAGCTGTGGCCAATAGTTCTCCCACATTTATTTTGTTGTTAAATTACTATGGTTTAAGGCTAAGCATAGTGAGGCATTTGATACCAATTTTTATCTTAGTTGCCATATATTGAGTAAATTAGAATTATTTTCATTAGTGGGTTTATAGGCAACAATGAATTTTCATTATATAAATTTGGTTTTACTTTCATTAAAGTTTATATCTTGAACATGTTTTATGTAATAATTTGAGTTCATCTATAATCAAGTGACTGTCATGAAATTTACTAACCCTACAAGGTATAAGTTACTCAAACTCTCAATGCTAAGTCTCATGGAGACATGACTAGGGGAGGCCTCTGAAGCTACTCAATGTATGCTCGAACCCCCTCCTTTAAATTTATTGAGTGAATTTTAAGGGATTTGACACCAGTTCAGTGACTTTTTGCATGAGCTATTACATGTCAAATTAATTGTTTAATTAATAATTTAAATTATTTATTAAATTGCTTAGTAAATTCGAGGTAAAATAAAACCTCAAAAAGGTATGATAAAAGTCTGTCTAAGCATTTTCAGTGCTGTACTTTATAATTAAGCTACATTAACTAAATGTTGGTAATAGATAAAACCCACTTAAAAGTTTTTTGTGAAAATTAAGGTTTCTGGGAGTTAATTTTTTTTAGACATGAACTAAAATTTAAGTTCAAAGTCTAGAAACCTCAAGAAGAAAATAAAGTAAAAGATGCTCATTCAGGCTATTTTTTTGCTTGAGCAATTTGTCAAGAAAAATTAGTAAGGTGCTTAATTTTTCCAAGACAGTAATGAAGTAGGGTGGGGGAAGTGAAAGGTAGGAAATTTCAGTGAGGCAGAATGTCCAGTATTCATTTGAATTGCATGTCATGTAAGCACCAAATATATACTTAACCATTCATGGTACATGGATTTAAAATATTGAACCAAACATCCAGCAATGATCATTTGTCTCTCATGCCTTAATGGCTGTGCTAAGTCACAGCATACTGAAAAATAAAAAAATAAATAAAAATAAAAATAAAAATAAAAAACACAACACTGTGGACTCCCTCCCCACAGCCCGGACAGTAAAACAGCAACCACTTGGGCCCCAGGGCTGCGGCTGCCCACCTGTTGAGCGATACCTGGTTCAGTTACATTCAAAAGCTCCACCCCCACAGAGTAACAAGGAAGTAACTGATTGGACTGTTACACTGATGTATTTTGGGGGAAGGGTTTTTGGCCCAGGTAATATATCTGTTGGGAGAACAAAGTATTATCATTAAAGAACCAGATGGCTGAGCAGTAATGTCTCCCGTCTAATTTTTAACCTTCCACGTGGGTAGGTATGTCTGTGGCCACTCTATCCTAGCTCTAACTCTCTCTAGCAGCTGCTCTCCTTTCTAACTTCATTTTTCCAGGTTACCCACTGTTTAATGTTACTGCAGGATGGTAACACAACACCATAGTTATGGTGAGTTATGGTGACCATAAGTAATTACCATCGAGACATCTTATTTAATGGAACATATGGTTGATAATGCATTTAATGGCCTGGAGTAAAAAGCAGATGTCTGATAAAGTTTCATATTAGCTACTCCCAAGTCAAGATGGGCCGAGAGCGGGTAGAGGGGCATAGACAGTTGCGTTGTTAGTTTCTTGGAGGATGACAGATGAACAGACCAATGGGGAAGGGGATAGCCATATGAAAAGAGAAATCATTTAACTAGGAGGCTTTATGTAAAATAACACAGATATGTGTATGTATCATTGATATGACATTGGATGATAATGGCCCTGTTAATGGAAATATTTAGTTGTATTAGAATGTTTAATCTTCTGTATTTAGTAGTTAGTTCTTGATTATATGATAGGAGAAAATAAATTAATATATGATATACATGAATGTGTTATTACTATATACTTATGCACTGATTGGCAAAAGCATGGGCAGTACACATAATAAAAACAATATTTTAAGAAAATATCAGCTTTGGATGTAGATGATAGAGAAGTTCTTCCTGGTTGTCTTAAAAAGATTAGTTATTCATTTTTGGTTTACAAGATCAAAGTAATTGATACACTATAAGGATTCACTATTAGGTTCATTTTAAATTTTATCTTCAGTTAGGCTGGAAGCAGGTGTTCAAATTAGGATGATGAAGAAGTGACTATGGAGGCTAATTGACCAATAATAATGAATTGGTGATTGACAGGCTGACCACCACATTATCTAAGAATGAGGAGGTCAGCTATGAAGATTCAGGGTAGGCCTTGGGTGATTGGGTGGAATATTAGGCTGTGTTGTTTTAAAGTATATAGGAGTGAGAGGGAAGCTAGGGTAAGAACTGAGAGAACTGGGGCTAGTTTACCTCCTAGTTGGGTAGAGATTGACTGAAAGATTGCATAGGCAAATGGGAAATACCATTCGGGTTTCCTGGTGAGGGGTGTTGAGAGAGTTAGTGGGAGTGTAATTAACAATAATTCTTTCTCCTCCTTTCTCTCCTTTTCCTCTTCCACCTCCCCTTCCTCCTCCTTCTCCTCATTTTCCACCTCTTCCTCTTCATGTTCCATCCTTTTTATCCTTTTCTTATAATTGTTATTTTCCTTCTTCCATCCCACTCTTTTTTTCTTTTTTATCTCCCTACACCAAGTACCAGCTCAGCATGAAGCAAGCCCTCATGAGACAGTAAATCTGCAAGTGTTTGGGTCTTGGACTTTTCAGTCCCTTAAACTATGAAAAATGAATGACCATAGTTTGATCCATCCCATCTCCATAGTTAATCATAGTATCCTACAATGACTAAGACAGATGGCAAACCAAACAGATAAAGATCTGGAGATTAAAATTCCTGCTATAGTCAAATGCCAGCACCAAGTAAACCATTAACCAGAGTCCTATTTACTGCTTGCAAGACCATCGTTCTATTTCCAGTTTCCTACAAACACATATTTTTTTCCTGTCCACATTAGTGTGAAGTTCTTGCCTCCATATTGGACTACAATTGATACAATGCCTTATCCTTAGGCTTCAGAGTTTCCTGAAAGAATTCACATATTAATGAATTTTTGAGGGTTGAATAGAAGGAACAAAAATATCCATGTCATTTTAGATGTTAGTGTTGTAGATGGTGCTGATAAGGATGAAAGGGAATCAAAGGGTCAAATATAGAGTATCTCAATATTTAATGACTGAACCTTGGCTCTTGTATACTTTGACTCAGAAAAAATTTGACCATAGCTCTTTGAGAAAGTTACTGTGACTAACAATCTCATGAGAATAAACTGAGACTTGAATATTGCACCTCTCTTGGCATCATGCAGTTGTATGAAGCAAACAAGTGTTGTTTTACTCCCCTATCTATAAATGTCTGCAGCCTATAGAGCATCCACTGTCAAAGCATTTGTTTATGTTCAGGATCCTTTTCCTTCTTGAAACTACTCAGTCTTATTTGCCCTTGTAACTCCCATAGCACTTCACAATACTGATAGAAGTCAACACAGATGAAAGCAGGCCCTAGGCCTGCCCTCAGATTTCACTTCAATCATTATTTTTGGCTATCCGTATTAAGTATTCTAATAGCATCTCTTATGTGTTCATTCAGCATGACTCTTGAACACCTGCATTACAATGCCCCTCTTACAACACTCAATGCTCATGTATGTATATGGTTATTTGATTGATATCTTCTTATGTTTTTTAAATTTTCTCTTGCATCTTTATTTCTGCACCACTCTTATTCTTTTATAGCAAATGTGGGATGAAAGGTAAAAGTACTGATTCGATAATTAGCAAACAACTCAACAATCAGTTTCTGATGTTCTGCACTGAGTCAGGCATATGCCTGAAAAAGATAAAAATCCAGAAATCTGCTTCTTGAACACCAAGCTTCATGTGGGTCCCACTGTTACAGAGCTTTTAAATCACCTAGAAAGATCTACACTAGGTAATAGGTGCAAGATAAGTGAAAGAACTCAGGAGAACCTGAAGTTGAAATTACTATTGCTGTGATAAACACCTTAACAAAAAGCAAGCTGGGCAGAAAAGGACTCATTTCAGCTTACAACTCTCAGGGCACATTCCATCACGGAGGAAAGTCAGGGCATGAAATCAAGGCAGGAAGCTGGAGGAAGAAACTGAACCAGAAACCATGGATGAATGCTTCTTACTAGCTTGTCCCTTCTTCCACCCCCAACATCTTGCTCACATTGTTTTTCTTATACCACCCAGGACCATGTGCCCAGGGGTGACACCACTCCCAGGGAACAAGGCCCTCTCACTCCAATTATTAATCAAGAAAATGCACTATAGAGTTGCCTAAAGGCAATCTGGTCTAGGCATTTTCTCATCTGATGCTACCTCTTCACACATGACTCCTGCTTCTGTCAAATTGACAAAAGACTAACCAGGATATAATAAAAATGGGAATGTTCATTTTGTGCAGGCTCTCTGGTCAGAATCTTCCAAGCAAAATGTTCTGTAAATAGGATATCTGTTACTAAGTCAAGGTAAAACAGGTAGAAAATACATTGTTCCGCCTTCCATGGTCTATGGAGACTAAGTCTGTGTACCTTCTAATACAATGCAGATCTAAAGATAAGATAGGAATTATTTTATCCACATTTTCTAGGGCCTTAAAACTTTTTTCATGATACCACTCACCAACTATAGAAGACAACAGTCCCTTCCTCCAGAAAGGTTAAGGACAATCTAGAGCCAACTTGGTGGTAAACTATCAAGCCTGATGCATCATCTCCCTAAGGTTGATTCATACCTCCCACGCAGATATTCAAGGGCCACTGAAGAGGTTACTAAATAAGCATGTGTCAGTTTCCAGAAGACAAGATACTTATAAGATGTAAAATAAAAGATATAATATCTATCTAATTTAAATTCCAACATCTACACCTTGGCCTAAGAGCCAAACAGTTTTCCTGAATTTGAATTTTTTTCTAAGACAACTAAATGTTGCAAGCATTAATTCTTATTTCATACATCATTCTCAGATTTCCTTGTTGGGAACACAGGATTTGCTTCCAGTAGGAGAATGCAATGTCCTTGGCTTGGACAACTTCAGCGAGAACAGGGCTATGCGGATCTAGCCATAGTTCTAGCATGTAACAAATATACGGGTTACACAAAAATCTGTGTCAGACATAAACGACAAGGCTCCTGCTGAGAAACAGATTGGAGAGCAAGGAAGACTAAGATATGCTCCCTGCAGGTTATGTGCCATGTACTTGCCATTAATGAGAAGAAGATGGTGAGCAGGAAATTATTAGTTCTCCAGCTCCCCACTCAATCACTGAGCTATTTGTCATGTGCTTGCTATTACCAAGAAAAAGCATGACAAGACCAAGCTAAAAACAGCAAAAATGAAAGAAAGACTATTGGATAAGACTCAGGCCTTACCCAGCTCTCACTCTTTACATAGGTGGTGATACTCAATCCTCACCAATAGAATGATTTGACATGAGAAAACTGAGGTTCAAGGAGGTTGAATAGCCCTTCACCCATATTCCTATAAGGGAACTCAATAAAAGTCATTGGTTTTCCAAGATTTGTTCAGGTGGTACCCTCTCTTTATCCTGTCATCAGTTAGCTACCTGGAATAAGAAGTGTATTCATGTCTCCCCAGAATATTGTCAGCAATACCATTTTTTTAATAGTCCTTTGTTGTCTTCTGTCTCTGTCTCTGTCTCTGTCTCTGTCTCTGTCTCTCTCTCTCTCTTTCTCTCTCTCTCTCTTTCTCTCTCTCTCCCTCTCTCTCTCCCTCTCTCCCTCTCTCTTTTTCTCTCTCTCCCATGTGGTATTTTGGCATTTGTCTTTGTCTTTTCTAAATAAGGCTTATCTTGTTTAACATGATAATCCCAATCCCATCCATTTTTCCACTAATGACATTGTTTTATTTTTCTCGTGGCTGAATAAAGCTCTACTGTGTATATATACTATATTGTCTTTCTGTGGATGGGCACTTGCACTGATTTCATAGGTTAGCCACTGTGCACTGCAGTGTGCCTCAGATTTCTCTATAGTAAACCATCTCAGCCTTTTGAGTACAATCCAGGAGTGGTAACTTGATCATATGATAGCTCTATTTTTGGATTTTTTTTTTTTTAGGCATCTACATTCTGACTTTTTTTCATAGAGCATATACCAATTTACATATCTTCTGTGATTGGTACTTTTAGTTGTCAACTTGACAAAATCTGGACATTACTAAAATTAGAGCTGCTGGGTACACCTGTTGAATCATTTGGCTGGGAAAAGTCACCTTAAACCTTGGCCACACCTTCTAGTGGTAGCCTCTACACAGAACATGGAAGAATGAAGCCCTTGCTCTTTGTCTCTTGCCCTCATGCTCCCTGGTAAGTCCATTCCGCCACTGGAATTAAAGCCTAATTCATTAAGATTACAATGGATACTGATGACCCCATCTCCCACTCCTTATATCCCTAACCCCCTACTCTTTACACCCCTACCCTGTGATGTCTTCCATTTTCCCATTTTCAAAACCAGAGTGTTATATGGATGAAGAACGGTTTTTTGTTGTAGACAGGGTACAGAGGCCGAAATGTGTTAACCTCACTGGTAAGCAGTGAATAAAACTCAGGAACATACATGGCCTCTTCATATGTAAAGCAAAGACAAGAAAGGAAGAAAGGATGCTTCCCGGTATGTGTTTCTGTGATTTGGTCACAATGGCAGTTTCTCATAGTGGTTGTTTGTGGATAACACTGGTCTTTGTTTCCTTATAGATGAGATGAACAGAGAGATACATCTTGAAATGATCACTTCTTCCGCAGAAAGGGAACATGATAGAAACCCAAAATCCTGTTCAGCTGCCTTTACTCCAACCTCCTTTTGTATGTATAGTATTTGCCAAAACACATTTAATCCCATAAAGCCACAAGATGTACATTTTTTGGCTCATGTAGAGACAGCCTTGCTCTATTGGAAAAAGATGTTGCATATCTTCCATTCCTGAAGTAATCTTGTCAGAATGGTCCAGCTGCTAGGGGTCAGAGGAAACCCACAGAACAAGGTCAAGGAGCTTGTACCAGATGGTCCAGTGTATGGGGCATGGGCAGGGAAAGAACTCAGGTAGCTGCAGGAGATCTTGGGACATGATAGTGTGATGTAGGCTGTGTTTCAGGACAGCTATCAGTCCCAGAGAAGAAGACAAAGGCTCTTATAGGACCTTACACCCTAGGGAGAAACAGGGTCCTAAAACAGGGCCCTCCTGCCTTAGAAAGACCACTGCCTGCTTCCCAGAAACTTGCCATCAATTCACAGGGACAGAATCGTAAGGTTGATTAACTTTTCTCAGATGCACCCCAATCCATCCACAGAAATCATCTATAGTGACCATATCCAAACACTGCTTTCAGAACTTCACTCTGAAGGTCTCTCAACAAAGTGAAATAAGAGTGGGTAGGGTTCTCCTCATGCTCTGCTGAGTCCTTCAAGAGCACAACTGTTTCTTCCCTTTTTAATCCAAGGTTATACCTTCTCAGTGACTGAAAAACCCTCAGCAGTGTCAGAATAGCCTTGAAAAGTAACACAAACCCAGACTCTGACCTGCCTCCACACCTTGCTACCTTTGACCTCTGATCAACTTTTTCAGTCCACTTCCCTTCTGTGGGATCTTAACGCAAGAAAGTTTCTTCTCTCTTTGTTCTCATTCTTCATCCTCAAAATGAGGAAGCAGTGCTCCCTGCCTCACGGAACTGTGGGACCAAGTCTAACCAAGTTCATGCATCAAATATTGGCATTTAATTTTATTTCATTTTATTTCCTTTTATGTACAATATATCCTGACCACAGGCTCCCCTCCTTTCATTCCTCCAGTCCCCCCACTACACAACCCCTCCGCCCCAATTCTGCTGTTCCTCTGTAGAATAAAATTTTTACTTTTTTTTCTTTTTTGTTGTTGATGTCATTTGTGTTTGGTTTTACCCTAGTCCCTGAGCCATCCAGCTTCCTGTTAATATTCTTTTTTAAAAGATTTATTTATTTATTTATTTTTATGTTTGTGAGTACAGTGTAGCTGTCTTTAGACACACCAGAAGACAGCATCAGATAGTTGTAAGAAACCATGTGGTTGCTGGGAGTTGAACTCAGGACCTCTGGAAGAGCAGTTGGTGCTCTTAACCGCTGAGCCATCTCTCCAGCCAACGCCACTGGGTTAATATTCTTTTTTTTAAAAATTTATTTACATTTCAAGTGTTATTCCTTTACTTGGTTCCCCCTCTCCCAGAAAGACCCTATCCTCTATCCTCTTCCCCTGCTTCTATGAGGGTGTTCCTCCAACCAGCCAACCCACCCACTCCTGCCTCCCTGCCCTCGATTCCCCTACACTGGGGCATCTATCAAGCCTTTTTAGGACCAAGGACCTCTCTTCCCATTGACGCCTGACAAGGCCATCCTCTGCTACATATGCAGCTGGAGCCATGTGTACTGCTTGGTTGGTGGCTTGGTCCCTGGAAGTTCTGGGGGATCTAGTTGGTTGATATTGTTGTTCTTCCTATGGGGTTGCAAACCCCTTCAGCTCCTTCAGTCCTTTCTCTAACTCCTCCATTGTGGACCCTGCACTGAGTGCAATCATTCACTGGGAGCATCCAACTCTGGCAGGGCCTCTCAAGAGACAGCTATATCAGGCTCCTTTCAGCAAGCATTTCTTAGCATCCACAATAGTGTCAGAGTTTGATGACTGTGTCTGTGATGAATGCCCAGGTGGGACAGTCTCTGGGTGGCCTTTCCTTCAGTCTCTGCTCTGCACTTTGTCTCTATATTTGCTCCTGTGAGTATTTTGTTCCCCTTTCTAAGAAGCACCCACACTTTGGTCTTCCTTTTTCTTGAGCTTCATGTGGTCTGTTAATTGTATCTTGGGAATTCTGAGCTTCTGGGCTAATATCCACTTATCAGTGACTGCATGCCATGTGTGTTCTTTTGTGATTGGGTTACCTCACTCAGGATGATATTCTCTAGACCCATCCATTTCCTTAAGAATTTCATGAATTCATCATTTTTAATAGCTGAGTAGTATTCCATTGTGTAAATGTACCACATTTTCTGTATCCATTCCTCTGTTGAAGGATATCTGGGTTCTTCCAGATTCCTAACACTGTAATCAACACACAAAGAGATGCATAAAATCAGCCATTGCCCATTTTTGTTATTTCTCTCTAGTGATCCCCAAAGTCCTCTGCTCCTTTATACAGTATCTTCTGGACTCACAATCAACAAAAGTTCATATTTTTCTAAAACTGAGAAAGGAGGGGGAAGACAAGAGGGGAGTGGAAGTGACAGAAATGGGAGAGGGGGAAGGATAAGCAATGAAATCAGCACATTTGTATAGTGGACATACAGGAAGGAGAACAAACACATCTAGATGCATAGTAAAACACACACAGAAAATTATATGTATCGTAGGATGTGTTAGCATGACGGTCACCAGTCCCACCTAAGCAGTAGGTGTAAAGTCCATGTAAAATCAACAAAGGGAGAAGGACAGTGTGACAAATGCCCAGGAATCTGGAAATGCACTAGAGGTAAAAATACTTGGCTGGGCTCAGCCACTAATCATCTGTGCCTCAATATCCCCATTTCATAGTGAGAGAAGCAGAGCAGCATGTCTCTGAAGTCCTCCCATTTGTAAAATATGATGTCATTTCAGACTTCAAGAAGTCGGTCAGGGTAGTCACAGACAACCAGTGGAGAGCAGACACTCAATACGAATGCATGTGAGGAAAGAGTGTATGGGGAAAGGAAAGTGATCACAAAGAAAAGGCAGGAAGCAGGACACAGGTAAAACACCAGCCATCAGCTCAGAGTCAACCCAAAAATGATTAAAGCAAACCAGCAGAACCGAGCACTGACCACACTCCACACATAGGGCAAGATGCCCTCGTGTAGATTCTTTAGAACACTGGGATGAAAACAAAACCCTGTAAGAAAGGAAATACAAACAAGGGTGGTGGACCTTCATCTGCACTTGAATGCCTGCAACTCAGATGGGAAATAAACTGAAAACCGGAAAGATGAACTCACACATCGTTGCTGCCTTGGAGACTTGAGTGCAAAGGGAGGAGCTGCTACAGATGGAACCATCTTGGAGCCATATGACATGATAATTGCCTTTTCCATGAAGGCTGCTGTTAGGGCCTCACCAAGCTGAACCACACGCCTAGAACACTAGAACACTTAGTACAACAGCTATTGATAAGCTTTGGTGACCACAGCCAAGAAGAGATTGATTGCTGACGCTGTTTACTTCCAAGGAATCATACTATGATTCAATCTTAGCCTTCACACTGCTCAGAAGTATCTCCCTGACTGCTATGAACCCTTCTGGAGCCATAACCTCCATACCCACTGCCTCCAGCTATTGGAATTCAGCCAGTCCTCATGGCCCATCCCTTGCCTTAGTAGGATATGCTTGTTGATTCCTCAACTTCTTCCCAACCTCTTCAAAGTGACTTGAGTGGTCTACCGTAGTCACCCAGCGGGAGCCTAAGAGTACCACATCTGAAGTCTTTCTCTATGCCCAGAGACCTTGGAAAGACTCACCACCAGCTGTTGCCTTGGGCCTCAGACCCCTATTGGGTAGAAGAGTGATCTACAAACTCTCTTCACAAATACTGCCATCTAATCAAGGTATAAGCTGGAGCCGAGTGAATAGGCAACACCAGCAAATACCCACCTGATCAGCAGACTCCTCAGCAAGTACTCAGCAGAAGCCAGGGGAAGAATGTCCAGTGACTCCTCGGGAAGGTAGCTCACTCTGGGAGAAGACAAACATGCTTTGAGCCCACTGACCTTCTTTCTGGGTATTACACAAAACCTTAGATGGTCCCTCTTTCTGAAATATTCTAGTTGTACACCTTCACCCACTTTGTCCCTCATTTATCCATTAGAATAAAGCTGAAGCATCTTGCTGAGGTATCCTCCATCAACATGAAGTCTGAAGGAGCTTTCCATGTCTAATCCTTTGTTTCAGTGAGCTTTTGTCAGTTTACAAACCCTCCTACAGCAGTGTGATTATTTACCATCTCGAAATTAACTAGAAAATTTCTAAGAACAAAGAGTTTTCCTTGTTCAACACCTTTCAGAACTAGAAATTCATTTTGGTCCTAAGTGAAGCAGCCTAAAGTCAGGGAGGCCTCCAGGAGGGCACCTTCTCAAAGAATTAAACAAGACCCTAAAAAAGGAAAGAACTGTTTAATGAATCTAGAAGAGAAGAGAAAGACAGTACCCTTATAAGAAAATTCAAAGCAGGTGGAACTGAAGAAGAAGAAGAAGAAGAAGAAGAAGAAGAAGAAGAAGAAGAAGAAGAAGAAGAAGAAGAAGAAGAAGAAGAAGAAGAAGAGGAGGAGGAGGAGGTAGTACCTATAGACACCTTTATAGGTACCTTTAGACAGTACCTATATTGATTATTGTTAATATAAAACAATGGTCATCCTACCAAAAGCAGTATGCAGATCTGTATTGATCAAAATTCCAACACAATTCTTCACATATCTTGAAAGGAGACTTCCAGCTTTATATGGAAACACACACACACACACACACACACACACACATACACACACACAGAGCATAGCTAAAATAATCCTGAAAAGTAAAAAAAATTTCTGGAGATATGACCAAAAACAGCATAATATTGGCACAAAAACAAACACATTGTTCAGTGGAATTAAATTGAAGATCCAAACATAAATCCATAGTTCATAGTGTAGAGCATCTGATTTTTTATAAAGAATCCAGAAATATGCACTGGGCAAAGGATAGCATCTTCAACAAATGGTGTTTGTCAAGCTGGATGGCTGTATGTAGAAATATCCAGATAGATCCATACCCTACACAAACTCCAACAGAACAAACACCTCAACAGAAAACCAGATACTCTGAACGCAATAGAAGAGAAACTAGGGAATAGTCTTGAATTCCTTGGCACAGGATGAGACTTTCTGAACAGAACACTGATAGTGCAGGCGCTAAAATTAATAATTAATAAACGTGAAAGAACACCATCATTCAAATAAATCAACAGCCTACCGAATAAAAAAAAGACTTTTACCAAGTACACATCTGATAGAGGGCTAATATACAAAATATACAAAGAACTCAACTGGAGAGGGTGGAGGAGAAGAAGAGGGAACTGGGAATAGCAGAGGGGAGGAAAACTGTAATCAGAATATATTATATGACAAAAAATATTTTCAATAAAAGAGGAAAAAAGGGGTACCTATGTGATCCCCAAACTAGACTTTCTAGTGGTTCAAAGATTGATTTTACCACTATCCTGTGCCCAGAGTTTGAGGATAAAGATGTTATACAGATTGCTAGGTCCACTGCAGTTGATAAAGGAAGCCTCATATAGACCACTCTCTGGACCCTCACCATTTATCTGTTAAGTTCAAAGATGCATGACAATGCATTCTTAACTTAATGACTACTCCAAAGAAAAACAGACTTAACTTTAATAAAATACATTTTAAAATGCTATCAACCAAGTACCATTGACCATATGAAATAATATAGCTACAAAGCCTTGGAGAATCTCATCCAAGCAGACTGGAGGACTGAAGGAAATGCATAGAAGTATGAAGAGTAACACTCTGGAAACACTTGATTCTCGGGACTCTCTGGATATTGTTTAGATCCTGTGATTTCTTGATAGAATAGAAAAGCACAAGCCAGCTAATACTTGTCATTCATGAATAAAAACAGTATATATTGCAACAGTATATACATGGGAGTAATATTGTACAAAAGATTATTTAGTAACAGTTTTAGTATTTATTTAATGACACTGCCATTTAGTAATTCCTATTACAGCACTGCAATCTGCAGGGTGACCTAGTGGAGTAGGCACAAGACTAAAAGTTCATGTTGTAATTGCCTTTGTAGGATTTCACACTGGGAATAAACATACCATCTCCCTGGAAACCCAAAATCATCATTTTACTTCTAACTTAAGAAGAAATTAATATTTTATTGTTCTGGCACCAGGTAAAAGAATTACCTTGCTTGTAGAGGTATGGTGTCTACACCTTTGAATACTGAGAATGATATCCAGTGTGACAAAGTGGGAGAGACCCATATCACCATTGTTACTCTGGGCAGAAGTTGCTCCTCAGTAGAATAAGGAATGGAGTGAATTCAGCAAAACATCAGGCAGAGCTTGGGGAGTCATGTGGAAGAATGGGGGGGTAGGATTGAGGGAGCTGAAGGGGCCAAAGACACCACAAGAAGACCTAGTGTCAACTAAGCTGGGTCCATGGGGGCTCACAGAGGCTGAACCACCAACCAAAGAGCAGGCAGAGGCTAGATCTAGGTTCTCTGCATATTTGTAGCAGAGCTATAGCTTCATCTTCATGTGGGTCCCCTAACAATTAGGTGCAAACTGTCCCTGACTCTGTCACTTGCCATTGGATCCCTTTCCCCCAGCTGGACTGCCTGGTGAGCCCTCAGTGGAAGAGGATGGACCTAATCAGCTGGGACTCGATGTCCCAGGGCAGGTACCTAAGGATGTTTTCCCTTCTCAGAGAAAAGGGGAGGGGATAATAGGGGATGGATTTGTAAGTGTGGGACTAGGAGGAGAGGAGAGAAGGGGACTGAAATCGGGATGTAAAGTGAATAAATAAATTAATTAATGATAAAAAAAAGAATGGGTGAATTGTTTGTTGGATGTCATGCTGTTCAATTGCTCCTGCCCTATAAAGGATATATACTGCACACAAATTAGTTGTTCCCATGTGTGACCCTGAATCTCTAGCGTTCTTCTTCGTCTTCTGGTTCTGCACCAGTGCAAAAGAAAGTATCTCAAAACTCAAAAATGAGGCCAGAGAAACAGCTCAGATCTTTAAACTCTTACAGAGCAAGCCTCATGAGCCTATCTTTGTAATTCCACAACCAAGTAAAAGCTGGGCTTGCCGTTTATGTCTATAGCCCCAGTTTTCCTAGAGCCCAATGAGAGGCAGAGACAGAAGATTCTCCCAGAAGCTTATGTGCCCGCTAGCCTGGAGTATACAACGCAGAAACAAAAACAAGAGAGACCCTGAGTCAAAAAGAGTAGAAGGTGAAAGCTGACCAAAGTTTTTCTTTTGACTTCCACATGCAAACTGTGGCATGTGCATGCCCGTGTTTTAGAACACGAACACACATATACACGCATACTAGATGTAACATAACACAAAAATATAATTTTAAAAAAAAAAATAAGAAGAACCTCAGAAACTGGGATGTAGCTTAATTAGCATAGTGCTTGCCTGCCATACCCAAAGCCCTGGATTTGATCTCCAGCATGTCATAAGAAACCTATACAGTTACAACCTCAGAACTCTGGAGGTTACGGATGGAAGGTCAGAAGCCTGATTCATCACTGGCTACAAAGCCAGTTTTATTCTAGCCTGGACTGCATAAGATCCCATCTTTTACAAATATCATATCATAGCCATGGTTTTGTGCCTTCATAATTGAGGAAAAAACATGAATACCAGTCTTCCCCATGGCATCCCTGACGGATACCTCAAGTGAAGAACTTGAGACAAGGATTTACATATAAAATGTACCTAGTGAGGTCATCTCATCTGTGAGCAAAAAATGGTTCAGGATGGAAGCAAGCCAATACGAGCATGTTAATGGATGCATTCTCATGAGAAGCCACCAGGGTCAATTGTACTGAGAAAGTATGACAAACGAGATAAAGCATGTTTTGGAATTGTCTCACAGAAACACGAAGAGGCTACCCAAAGCCCTGCCGCACAGCGTCCAGAGTAGCTCATGAGCATCAAACCCCTGGCACTCTTAAGCTTCTAGCCTGGCTTTACCCAGCATCTACTCTCAGAATTAAGGCTTTCAGTGTTCGGCCAAGCAGGCTCTGCAATGCTGTGAATGATGTAACTAGGGTACGACAGGTGTCAGTTGCATTGTGGTCAATGTGCTGTGAGCGTTGTTCCCATCCATTCCCACGAATCTGTTGTTTATATTGCCCTCTGTGATGATTAATCTTGCTTGTCAGGTTGACTGTGTCTGAAATCAAGTAAAGGATTTCCTTTCAAGTTATAGGAAGTAGGAAGGATCCTTCCTCCAACTGTGGGCAGCCACCTTTTTATGGCACCTAGATTTAAAAAAAAAAAAAAAAAAAAAAAAAACAGCAGTCTCAGAGGAAAAGCTTTGGTTTTCACCGATCTGCCTTCAGAGTCCTTTTCATCATGCTGGCAAGTGAGTCCACCCTGTTTGTGTCTGGCTATGGGTTCATCTACGCCATCACCGTCACTGTCACCACCGTTGCCACCGCTGCTGTATTCATCTTTGACATCAGAACCCAACCTCCTCAGCCTTCCAGTGTGGGCTTCAGACCAGAGGCTTTCCAGGAACTCTCCAGGCCTTTGACACCAGTCCAGGACTGCTGAGGTTGCCACCCTCATAACCCAAGTACACTTCAGGGTCTTGGCCTCCCTGTTTTGAAGACAACCATCATTGAGCTACCCAGGCTGTACCATATAAGTCTGTCTAATCAATCCTTTTTTAATATGTGTCCATTCCATCAGTTCTACTCCTTTAATGAATCCTCACTGAAACATCCTGAAGTTCCCAAGTGAAAGAACACTATCTCTGAGAGGTGACATAACTTGCTCAAAGTCATGAGGCACCTGCATGTCGCTTGCTTCCAACCTCTGTACTAAATTGCCTCTGAAGACCTGGAAATGAGGAACAACTTGCCTGACCCACCCTCCATCCATTTATGCCACAATCAGAAATAAAGAACACTGTCACCTCTGGCTCCTTGCCATATGGTTCCTTTTGATCCTCTCCCGTGGAGCCCCCTGCTTTGTAAACACTATCTAGTGAATGGCTTAACCCCAAACACTTGTATGTCTTTTGACTCAACAAAGCAGACAATGCTGTAAGTTAAAACACGTGTCATCTGTGCTGTTACATTAAGAAATGGGGGTGTTCTTCTTACCCCCAGCTGGGTGGAAACAACCCAGAAGGGATCTCCTTGGCAGGCTCAGAATGTACTCTGCACACACCGGAGAGAAGGGGCAGGGAACATGGACTTTGGCAAGCACTGATCCACAAAGGATTTTGCTTTTACTGGAATTGTACTTAAGAGCCACAGCACAGGCTCCACACGATGAACGTGCAAACTTAACAGAATTCTGAGAAGCAAGGGACAAAAAATTTACTACCACCAGGCTGGGCCCTGGTGAGACATAAAGGTGATGGGCAGTGTTTGAGGGACCCCCTGGGACAGAACAGTGATGGGCAACTGGAGAACAAACTGGCAACAAGGACAGAAAATAAGCTGCACCTTTGAAGACAGAGACTCAGTACTTCGGCTGCCCCTCTGGAAATAGTTCTAGTTACATACATGACAAGTTGAGAGGAAAATAAATGGCCACTTGAAGTGACACAGACCCTAAGAGTCAGAGTTTAGCTTTAACCCTCTGGTACATCAGAATCTAAAATTCATTCCATCACATCATGGGTTTCATTGATATCAAATGAGAACCCACAATATATGACAGGTTAGCCAATGTGCAGATAGAACTGTGGCTTGGAATATGTTATGGGCCCTGGGTCTAGCACAGTGCCAGAACTCTACAGGAAGAACAAGACCTGCATGCAAAAGAACATGGTTGGAACTGTCGTTGGAGTGGTTTGTACAAAGGCCCACATGGGTCCCTGAGTCTTATGTTTCAGACTATAAATGACTCCAATGGCCCCCATGCTAAAGGTTTGGTTACTTGGGGCTGGTGCCCTGGACTACTCACCACCAGACCCCATCTGTCCCTGGGGGTCAGAAGTGAGGTAGTGTGGAGTTAACTACACAGACTCTAGGAGCAAGTGAGAAACATCGCAGCAAGCTCATCTGAATGCTGCTCCAAGTTCCTTTCATGCCCTCCAACCATGCCCCATTGGTCCCAAGAAAGTGTCTCTTCTAAACAGAAGTTCCTGATTGCCTGGCATTATCTGTGTCAGCAATCCTTGGTCTCTAGGGCAGTCTTCAATTAGGTCCTCCTGCAGGAGATACTTTTGCAGCTATGTGAACCCCAGCAATTATGTAGATGTTAGAGGTGGCCCGCTGTTCCTGCTGTAGTCACTCACCTATGGTACTATGTGGAGGGGGTGGAAGCTTTCAGAGTGAAGAGTAGAAGAAAATTAGGACCTTGGGAGAGTTCCTTTATAGGAGATACTGGGAGCCTGGCTTCTTCCTGTTTCTGTTTCCTGGCTGTTGCGAGATGAACAGGTCCCTCTGATCACAAATTTCCACCATGATGAATTGTGCTGCTGCAAGCAAAGAATAATGACCAGGTAGCCTCTGAAGCCATGAGCCAGCATCTTTCTTATAAGTTGATGACACCTCCCCTCCCAATCATAGTGACAGACAGCTGACTGACACAGAAGGCATGAGCAATCACTATGAAGCTTGCACAGAGACGAGTCTAGGAAGAGGGATAAGAGTGGTTGTGGCTGTGGAGAGAGATGATTCTGGCGGTAGGACAGAGACCCAGATCCAGGAGTAGTCACAACATACTTGGGGGATCGAGAGTGTACTCATCTGGTAAGAGCTGTGATATACATAAGACAAAAACAGAAGTTGGGTACAGCCATGGTTATCATTAAGTGTCTGTCTATACGGCTTTGAAGGGATAAGAAATACTGCCAATTTAATCCAATCCGTGCCTCTTAATGCTAGATATTTTCCCTGAGCTATTTTGCAAAATTTCTCAACCTGCACACTCTTGGCCTTTAGGGGTAGGTCATTCTCAAGTTAATGCAGAGTCTTGGGAGATATTTGGTAGCACTCCTGATGTATACCACTACATGCTAACAGAATTCATTGCCCATTCTAACAGCCATAAAGGTCCTAAACTTGCTAACTGTTCTTTCCAAAGCAAAACTATTGGAGAGCTATATGTTCTAATTCAAGTTTCACATCACAAGATGATTGCTATTGTTAGCTCTAATTTACAGAGGAAGAAAACGAGGCATTGAGAAGGAATACAACGAGGTCAGGTTCATTGGGTTTGTAAGATGGACCATCAGGAAACTCCAATAGACCTGGGTGGAGTGGCATAAGGTTGTAATCCTGATGCTTGGGAGGCTAAGGCAGGAGGATCTCAAGTCCAAAGGTCAAGGTCAGAGAGATGGCTGATGGACAAAGCAATTGCCGTGTAAGCATGAGAATCAGAGTTCTGATTTTTAAAACCCACATAAAATCAGGACAGACATAACCTGCTGTAAACCAGAGACTTGGGAAGCAGAAATGGGATCCTAAGGCATGCTGGCTAGCTAGTCCAATCAGAATCATCAAGCTCTGGTTCAATGGGAGACCCTGCCTCAATAAGTAAATAAAATGAAGAGTTATGGAGAAAGACAGCTGACATTAACTTTGGGGACCCCATATGCACATATGTATACATTTGTATACATGTGTACCCTCATATTCCTGTGTACCCACACATATGAAAGCATACATTCACATGCAAGAATCAGCCCTAACATCAAGTCACCTAGCAACTCTTCCTATTTATGAAACAACTCTCTTCAATTCATGTAGTGACAACTCCTATTTATCAATTACGTATGCCCTAAATTGATGATAATCTTTGCCTTTCGTCCTCACCATTGCCCTGTGGTTTTATCAGCACCATGGATTGCTGTGTCTCAGCCTCATTCTATGCCAAGTTATGACTACTCTCCCCTCCAGCTACCTCACGAATTTCCATTATCTGTGATCCTATGATCATCAGAGAGTTTTAAACACATGGGAGCTTAAGACATCATCAAGTGCATAAGAAGCCTGCCATGAGTGATAACCAACATCGTCACTTCCACTTTAGACATCAGGAGCAGTTATCCAAATCTCTGCCTTTGCCAGTCTCCCTACAGGCTCAAGGATTAACCTTCACTGTCCATCCAGAGGTGTGTCTATAAGCATATTTCCAGAACGATGGAACTGAAATCTAAAGGCCCATTCTGATTTTGGGTGACATCATGTGCTAAGGTCCAAGACCAAAAGAAAATGGAAAAGAGAAGAGACCAGCTGAGCTTTATCACCCGCCTCTGTATTTCATCACTTCAGATGCAATATTGCTCACTAGTCACCCAGGCTCTTGGTGCCATGCCTTCCCCACTGTGACAGACTCTGCCCTAAAACTGTGGACCAAAATATACTATTCTTTAAGATGGTTTATAATGTATTTTCTCACAGCAAGGAGGAAAGTGACAAATCCAGCAAGGGGGAAAGTGACAAATCCATCTGCTTAAAAATCTGAAAAGAGGACACAGTGACTGAAAAAAAAAAAAAGAGTTGGGTCAAGCTGACCTGTGAGCCTACCCAGAGATCATGAACCAAACACCAGAAAATGGCTTGTACTGCTGCCTCTCCCTTGTGCTTTGCTGCCCTCTGCTGGCCTTGAAATTCACTGCTAGAAAGTCGTGTATGTAAGCAGGCAGGGAAAGACAGACAGAAGTGACTGTCCTCTAAAATTGCCCTACAATTACATCCATCCAAACGTGTGTGTGTGTGTGTGTGTGTGTGTGTGTGTGTGTGTGTGTGTGTGTGTGTGCGTGCGTGCGTGTAAGCTGAAAGAAAATTCTTTCAGAAAGAATGCTTAAAATTAAGAATGTATTACTGAGGCACTCCTATGAGCAAGACTTTGTCTATGCATTTCCTTACTTAATGCATTTACCCTGGCAGGAAGCATGTGGATAAAAGGCAGTGGGGCTGCCAGGCAGAGGGGGAACTGGAGG
This sequence comes from Mastomys coucha, assembly GCF_008632895.1. Classification (NCBI taxonomy): domain Eukaryota; kingdom Metazoa; phylum Chordata; class Mammalia; order Rodentia; family Muridae; genus Mastomys; species Mastomys coucha. The sequence goes on from NW_022196913.1 coordinate 95,651,369, forward strand.
CCAGCAGAGGACAAGGACGGATCGCTGCACACACATACACGGTTATGCCCAGTTATTCTGGTGTACTAAGAGATGAATTACTTCCGTTTTTGGCATATCCACATTCTACACCTTTTAGGTTTTGCATTTCACATCTGAAAAGTGTTGGGGGAATCTCCTGAGAGCAAAGGAACAGGGTCATGGCAGAAGAGATCCATTCAGCTTCTCCTTCCCATAATTCATTTCGTCTGACAAGGTGGCTGTTTGTACCCTTTTTCTTGAAGCCTGAGAAGCTGGGCTTGCTGGTCCAGCAGCGACACTAAGCTTGCTTCCACGACCAGTCTTTCTCCACCTCTTGCTCCACAGCAGGGCTTCGCCTCAGTGAGGTGCAGGCATCAGGACTGGCGTTCAGAATTCCCTGGCCATGCCATGGATACTGTGGACACTGCTTCATACTGCCATTGTCTGAGTCACCTTGCTTCTGCCTGACAAGGGAGAAGAGATCTCTGTCTTAGACGAGGAAAGTGGTTGGGTGCTGAAGACAAAAAACCACACTGGCTTTCCCGGGGCGATTCAGTTGCTCTGAATCATCCAGTGAAAACAAGCAGTTTGCCATCTGGTCATCGCCCTGGGGCTGAGGTGTCAATCCCCTGTCCTTCATCCTGCCCTTCTTAGAAAAACACTGGCCCTGGGTGGTCCAGATGGCTGCAGGCCTTTGCACAATGAACAGAGGCGGCTGATACACATGACTCCCTCTGCCCCAGGAAGTCCTCCCATACAAAAATACATTAGAGAGACGTTCCTCCCGGACAATTTGTTAGAGTCGACCACTTCTGGAAAGGGTTGAAACATGAAAGACCCCAGGAACTATACAAACCCCACCCCCAGCTCCTGCAGATGAATGAGGTCCGCAAGCCCAGAGACTGCAGTACTTGTTCCAGCCCATTCATCCCATGGAGATCCTCAAAGTGTTTCCCCATCAGAAGAAAAGGAGAGCATTTCACTAATGAGCTTTAATGAATCTCAAGCTGTTTCCTCCCTTCCCTTGTTAGTTCTTACCCTTGACACACAGTTGTCTGTAGAAACTCTCTTCATGGGCTCAATACAGGGACTATGGTATCACCAGCGCACACCCAGCGCACACAGCCTCCAGCAGCCCCGAGAAGGAAAATCCAATGGAAGAGTACAGAAGTCGCCTGTGAGTAGGACGGATGTTACCACAGGCCTCCAAAGCCCGCAGCAGCAAGAACACTGACAGGAACCTCAGAAGTCCTCCAGGCCACGAGTTCATTATTGGCTTAGTCCAAACTCTCTTCTGTGTACATGGAGAATTGGAAAAACATTAAACACAATGAAAAGTGGCCAAAGAGTAATATTTAAAAGCATCATCTAAAATTTAAACTGTGGTAGAAATTCTAATACATGTAATTGGGAAGGGTCACCCAACCCCTCTAAGCCATCTTTTCTTTTTTCTTTTTGTTGTTTGTTTGGTTTTTTGTTTGTTTGTTTGTTTTATTAGATATTTTCTTTATTTACATTTCAAATGTTATCCCCTTTCCTGGTTTCCCCTCCGAAAAACCCCTATCCCATCCCCCCTCCCCCTGCTCACCAACCTACCCTTTCTCGCTTCCTGGCCCTGGCATTCCCTACACTGGGGCATAGAGCCTTCATAGGACCAAGGGCCTCTTCTCCTATTGATCACCAACTAGGCCATCCTCTGCTACATATGCAGCTGGAGCCATGAGTCCCACCATGTGTACTGTTTGGTTGGTGGTTTAGTCCCTAGGAGTTCTGGGGATACTGGTTGGTTTATATTGTTTTTCCTCCTATGGAGCTGCAAACCCCTTCAGCTCCTTGGGTCCTTTCTCTAGTTCCTCCATTGAGGACCCTGTGCTCAGTCCAATGGTTGGCTGAGAGCATCCACCTCAGATGCTGGTGAGGATGTGGTGAAAGAGGAACACTCCTCTATTTCTGGTAGGATTGCAAGCTGGTACAACCACTCTGGAAATCAGTTTGGCAGTTTCTCAGAAAATAGGACATAGGACCTGAGGACCCAGCAATACCACTCCTGGGCATACACTCAGAAGGTGCTCCAACATGTAATAAGGACACATGTTCCACTAGGTTCATAACAGCCTTATTTATAATAACCAGAAGCTGGAAACAAACCAAATGTCCCTCAACAGAGGAATGGACACAGAAAATGTGGTACATTTACACAATGGAGTACTACTCAGCTAAAACAATGAATTTAAAAACAATGAATTTGTGAAATTCTTAGGCAAATGGATAGAACTAGAAAATCTCATCCTGAGTGAGGTAACCCAGTCACAAAAGAACACACATGGTATGCACACACTGATAAGTGGATATTAGCCCAGAAACTTGGAATACCCAAGATACAATTCTAAGCCTTATTTTTATTGCATATAAAATAACTTAGAAAAAAACTGTTTAAAGGGATTGTTCTCAGAGCCTGATAGCATGAGAGTGTGATCCCAGGCACTCAGGAATCTGAGAGATCAGGACCACAAGCTTGTCTAGGCTTCAGAGTGAATTCAACATCAGCCTGGGAGTATAATTCAGAGCCTTTATCTAGCATGCACAAAGCCCTGAGTTCAATTCTAGTATGGCAAAATAAATAAAAAGGTTAGCATGGTGATATCCAATTCATGAATATATTTACTGAGGATTTGTTGTTATTGTTGTCAGAGGGTCATTTTGGTTTTTAGTTTGAGGGGTTGTTGTTTATCTGAGATGGAGTCTTTGTGCCCACAGCCAGTCTGAACTTTCTATGTAGTTTAGAGTGACCTTGAACTTCTTCTGATTTTTGAACTTCCATCCCAAGTGCTGGGATTATAGGCATATCCCAATTCTGCATTGATACATTTTCCTGACATATACAAATTAGTAGTAAATGTTAGTACATAATAAATAATAAAATGCTAATATATTAGACTATGCTAACATAGACATCAATATAGAATATGTTGATTTTATTATTTAAACACATATTACTACTACAGAAGTCAAAGTAATGAGTACAGGCTTCACATTTTGTCATTTATGGTAGCAATTCTTCATTTTACTCTTATTTTGAACCTACGGGTTCCAATACAGCTGACCTGGGTATTGTAGAGTTCTAACAGCAGACATGTGTTTCTGCCTAAGATCCATGAACAACAGCTTTCCACCAGTTGTGACAACCAAAATTGTCTCCTGGTGTTGCCCAATGTCTCCTGGCAGAGAGCAAGCCCTACTCTATCAGACTCTGTGCTGGTCACTAGTACAGAAGCTTAACTTGTACTTCCCTTGGTGGCAAAAGTAGAAAACATCCATTTACCATTCAGATGACTCTTAAAGGGACAGACAGTTTCAACGGTGGCTTGTTTTATTCCCTCCATCTCTTAGTATATGACACATGAAAAGTCTGAGGAGCTCAACCTCTACTGATGGCAGGGCTGAGCAAAGCTAAGTGAAAGACAGGACCCAGTCCCCCAGTAACTGGAGTGGGGGCTATCCCCGAATTTGCTGCCTGTCTGTGAATCCTGCTTCCCTAACTGGGCTGCCTTGTCTGGCCTCAGTGAGAGAAGATGCACCTAGTCCTGCAGTGACTGATGTGTCAGAGGGGGTAGGGGGGTGGTAATACCCAGGGGGCCTCCTCCTTCTCAGAGAAGAAAGGGATCGGGGGAATGGGAGGGGAGCTAGGACAGAGATGGACTGGGAAAAGACAGGAGTGGATTTTAGGATATAAAGTGAATAAATCTTTAAAAAATAAAAGACCGGACCCTGAAAGAAGAAAGGGGACTGATGACAGTGTTTAGGGCAGTCAGAGCAAATGCAAAAGCATGAGTTAATAACAGGCAAATGAAGAAGAGGAGTCAATGTTTCACAATTAAAAGAAGAGGCCAAGAGGCCTAGCATCAACTGTGGTGCCCTAAAGCGGGATGCAGGCTCTGGCCTAAGCTCATCCAGAGTAACAATCTTGGGATCTTTAGCTCAAGTGTGGCCAGTTGGAGGACAAAGAGAAACAGTGGAAGAACACTGCTGACTTTCCGGGGTAAACCTAGAAATCAGGAAATAGCAACTCGCCCACTTGCATTGAATTTCTGCCTTGGGATGGAATGCATCTGGCTGGAATAAAGCAGTTGACAATGTTGAGCCTGTTCACTGAGACTGGCTTTTTGGTGACTGAAAGCAGAAGGGAAGAGGGTACTTGTCAGTGTGGCTGTCAAAGGAGGAGAAAGTCACTCCATTTCCATCCCTCTTCTCATCAATGGGTTTGGAGAAGAAGAAAGATGGAAACAGGTTTATTTCCTTCGGCTTCACTCATAACATATTGGATGCTAAGATTAGTTGGAAACAGAGGAAACATGCTAAGACCTAGCTCGAACAATGATTGGTTGGACTCCCCTGAGTGCATCATTGTCTCCTCCAAGCTCTTTATCTGTTTATGCCAGGTAACACACTTGCCTTAAACAGCTGGTTATGGGACATTCGAAAGAGAGAATTGCTTGAAAATTAGTAACATCTGCCTCATTGGAAGAAGTCTTGACATCGTCCTCTATTACAGAACTGGGTTTTGAGCACTAAGATTCCCAGTCTGGGGGGAAAACCAGCCACCTTGACTGATGAGAGCAGACACTTGCGTGTTTTTCCACATGATCTTGGAGTTCTGAAGCCTTACTTCTGTCCCTCTGCTTCACTGGAAGACTAATTTCTAGGAAGAGCCTTGGAATATGATGATATCTTACACAAAGAGATAAAACTTTATTTTAGCTCAACACTCAGCACTTCAAAACCCTCACTGTTGACTGATTCTACTTGCCTACTTGTAAAATCCTCTGGTCAGCAACACAGACATGGAGGGCATCCATCAGCCTGGGCAGTATGGTATTTTCGAGAACAAGAGGAAACATAATCTCCTGCCAACTCTAGGTGACCTGGACAAAAGTGTTTTCAAAGACAGTATTCAGAAAACTACAGTACATTTAGTTATGAACATTCCTCTTGTATCTCAGAGTCCAGGAGTGCCCACAAGGGACATTTCATTCACATGTTTCCCATTCATTAAAAACTACCTCACTAAAACATAGCTAAGCCATATGAGGCCAAGACAGCTTGCAGGCTCCATCATTTATTAATTTTGTGGTAACTCCAGAAGCAGCAAATTCTATCTTCCTGAGAGCAAATCATTTGAAACCTCAAAATGTTCACAGTTAAGCCAAGAACAGAACTTCTATATAGGACCATAGTTGAATCCCACAGAGAGACACAGACTAGCTCTGGCTGCAGCAGGAGTTCTCTGCTATACCCAAAAAACACATTACAATTGTCTATTTGTAGAGAAAAGGGCTATTTCCATAAAATTACCAAAGTACAGAACTAAAAAATGATAATATCTTCTTAGTTACTGGAACTATGCAGATACACAATTCTCACACAATTTTGGTTGGGGAATATATCAGAGCTGTAGACTAGAAGATGTTTGGGTTCCATGAGTGGCAGAGGGCAGTGGTTATTTGGCCTCAGTAGGAGAGGATGTGCCTAATCCTCTAGAGACTTGATACCCCAGGGAAGGGGGATGTGGGGGAATGAGGTGAGAAAGTGAGGGGGTGGGGGAGTGCCCTCTCAGAGGCAATGGGAGGAGGGGGGACCAGGGAGGGGGACAACATTTGGAATGTAAATAAATAAAACAGTTATTTTTTAAAAAAAAGATGTTTGTGTTCATCAAAAAACATTGTAAAATATGGAATAGTATTTTATGAGAGTGACATTACCTATGTCTTTCTTTTTTTAACTTTTTTTCTTGTCTCATGAGTTATATCTCAGTCGAAGTTTCCAATCCCTCCACTCCTCCCAGTTGCTTCCCCCACCTTTCCTCTCCTCCAGATCAACTCCTCCCCCATTTCCCTTCAAAAACAAAAAACAAAAAACAAACAAACAAAAAAAAAAAGAGCAGCCCTCCCCGGGGTAGTCACTGAAGATGAGCTAACAAGATACACTAAGACTGTGCACAAACCTTCATATCAAGGCTGGACAAGGAAAATCCGTAGGAAGAAAATGGTCCCTAGCACAGGTAAAGAGTCACAGACACACCCAACTCCCATTGTTATGAATCCCACAAGCGCATCAAGCCACACAACTATAAAGTAATATAGAGGACCTAGGTCAGATCATACAGGGTCTGTCATTCCATTTCAGTCTCTTTGAGCCCCTATGAGCCCTGCTTAGATGACTCGGTGGGCCCTGTTCTCATGGTGTCCTCAGCCCCACTGGCTCTTACAATCCTTCCTCCCACTCTTCAGTGGAGTTCCCCTGTCTCTGCCTAGTGTTTGCCCGAGAGTCTCTGCCTCTGGTCCTATCAGTTGCTGGATGATACCCTTTTAATGATAATTGGGCTAGGCACTAATCTATGACTGTAACAGTTAATCATTAGAAATCATTATATTGACTTTTTTTTGCCAGTCATATTTGGTTGTATCCTGGGCCTCTGTGTTATCCTTCCTCTTGTTCCTAGCCATCCACACAGAGTCAGATGTAAGCTCCTTCTCATGGCATGGACTTCAAGTTCTGTGCCACCATTGCCTCAGCACATCTCACAGACAGTACAGATCATGGCATGGGCTTCAAGTTCTGTGCCACCATTGCCTCAGCACATCTCACAGACAGTACAGATCATGGCATGGGCCTCAAGTTCTGTGCCACCATTGCCTCCGCACTTCTCACAGACAGTACAGATCATGGGTCAAAGGTTTTGTGTCTGGGTTCATCTCATAGTCCCACTGCTAGGAGTGCCTGTTATAAAAGATGGCCAATTCAGGCTCCATATTCCCATTAGTAATTAGTAGGAGACTTCACTAGGGTCAAGGCTCCTCCATATTCCCCTTAATAGGAGATTTCACTAGGGTCACTCTCATAGATTCCAGGCAGTTTCCACTGTACTAGGTTTCTATGTTGCTTCTAAAATACACCCCCATAGTTCTAAAAAAAGGTTCACATACACTAACCTGTGCTCAATAAATAATCAATATGTCTGTGAAACTTGATCCAAGTTGTTGCAACATGGTGATTCTGTGTAACTGCCGGAAAGTCCAGGAGCATGCTCATTTTAACACATGTTTCCAACAACATAAAACTTGACATTCATCATCCTATATTCTCTGACAAATAAAAATACCACAACTTGTAGTTTCACCTAAATTGTCACCTCATATCTTCTGACTAATCCTCAAATGGAAATGGACTATGAAAGGAAAGATATCTGGCACCCCAGGAATCATCAGAAACATCCAACTGTTTGAAGGAGGCCTCCAATGATAAATTTCAGAATGTCATTAATCAGTGACAAAGTGGGGTGATGTAGGATCTGCAGAATAGGTCTTAATTCATCATATAGGCATTTATTGTTCATTCAAGCTATTTCATCAGACATTGTGCCTTTATTAGCCCTGAATACTCTAGAAAAGACCTAAGGACAGAGGAAAACTTGTTTGTCTAGCAGGGAAGCAAGTCATTCAAAGCAAAGGCCATCTCTCACTTCAGAAAGAGTGGCTCCCAGTGACCTCTCAAGGAGTAGTACATTGGTTTTCCATGTACATTGCCTATTTCTCCTGTGAACTCTCTGCTTTATCTTAATATATCATATATATATATATATATGACAGATTGATAGATAAATGATAGATAGGTAGATAGATAATAGATAGATAGATAGATAGATAGATAGATAGATAGATAGATAGATACATAGATACATAGATACATAGATACATAGATAGATACATAGATACATAGATAGATACATAGATACATAGATAGATACATAGATACATGGATAGATAGAGACATAGATAGATAGAGATATAGATAGAGACATAGATAGAGAGATAGATGATAGGTATGTAGGTAGATAGATGACAGGATAGACAGATTATAGATCTACTCATGAAGGTAAATAGACATTAGCAGGAACATATATGGGTGGTTATCAATATGGCATGCACCTGCTCTATCATCCCTTGTCCTACTTACCCCTCCAGCTTCTTGTAATCACAGACAAACTAGTCCTCACTGATAATAGCCTTTTTTGCCTCCCCAGTATACCTACTTTCATAAATTCATAACTGAAGGTAACATGTTCCACTTGTTTTTAGACATTGTCTTGTGTCAGTCAGAGCTGTTTCCATCTATAACTGATGTCCTTCCTCATTTCCTTGATCTTACTGTCAGATTTCAGTTTCATTAGCTTTTTAGTACAAATGTCCTTTATTTGGAAAAAAAATGTTGTTTGGTAACTGTTTAAGTTCTTTGAGAAGGCTATGGTCCTTGGAGCGTGTTCTTCAGTGATCTTAGTGAATGAGACTTTTTCAATATGATTCTTCACTGTGATCTTATAGATTTTAGGTAACTTCTTCTTCCTCATATTTTGTGTTCTCACTCTTTTTGAAAAACTATGAGCAGCAAAGACTACACCTATATCTCAACTATATACCATGCTCCTGGTCCAACCAAAGGGCTCTTCCCACACCAAGATCCTTAGCATAATAGCAATTAAACTCCAGCATTTATGAAGCTCAACACAAATCACTTCACTGTGTCCTTGTCATGGATGACCCCTTAAAGCATGCACAATTATTATCTGTAAATTAAGGATACTGAAGCATGAAGAGGCTAGGCAAATCTTCCAAGGTCTTAAAGAGAGTAAGGGGTAGATCTAAGACTTGAAACTGCTACCCAGGTATTTAACTGCCATAACCAGGTGGTCTTTAAAGACCAGTAGTCAAAATGAGCTCTCCTCTGATTGTTCTTGGTTTCTCATATTAGAACCTCCCATCAGTCATAATTGCAATTTCAGTGGATAGATAGTGTAATTTTTCATATATGCATGACCTTGCATTTTCTCTTTTACCTTCCATTCTATACAAGCTTATTAATTCTTCTTCCTGAGCCTCACCCATTTGTCCTAGGACACTTTTATGGTCACTTGGGTTTTTAATGTATTGAAATATTCTATCACTAATTGCTTAAAGATGTGTCACATGGGAAAGATAAGTGTGGAAGTTATATAATGATATTAATATTTCATGCTAAGCAATTTGAAAAGTTCTTCTGTAATATCCAACTGTTAGACAGCAAGTCCCCCTAGCCTTACATCACACTCACTTGAGAACATGGGATTCTCAATGAGGAGGCATGGCTATCCTTGTTGCATTACATATTCAAGGAAAACAGACAGTGTAGCGAGAGCAAGAAATGAAGGACAGAGTGTGTTGGTTGTGTAAGTATGATATCAGAGCAAACTATGCACCTGATGGTCAGATCCAGATGACATTGGATAGCCTGGGAGATTTTCATCTCCTCTTTCAAGGATGAAGGTAATCAAAGTGTTCTGGGGTCTCCTGGCCTAACTAGGTCCTTCAGTCTGGCGAGGAACCAAGGAAGTCTCCAGAAGCCATGTCCACTTCCATGATCACATGTTCTATATCTCTGTGACATACTTTGAATCACTAGTCTGCTGTCTAGAGTAGAAGAAAGTAAAGGCACTCCACCCAGGTCTGGCCATTGTCCCTGCAGATCTCCAACACAGGCCACTCTTGCCAGCTCTGAAGATCCGACATATAAACATCAGATAAACAAAGTGCTTTCAGCACCAAGCCTGCAGATATACACACATCAAGTCTCATCTTTTCTCTAATTAAAATTGGATCACACTCTTCATTAAAGTATCAAATGTATTAAAGTGTTGAATTTATCTCAGAGATAATGAGATTGAATAGATTACCGTCCAGAGGACTTTCCTGCCAACTCCACTGGACCGATACACTGTCTAGCTTCCTTGTGCATTTAGTACAAAGCTAGCCATGCGCTCTATTGCAAACACCATGCTCTTAAGTGAGTGTGATGTAAGGGTAAGGAGTCAGATTTACTGTCCAACACTTGGGATAGATCATGTTACAACAGCCTGGCTCAGTCCTTCCATCTGTAACACCCTTGGCAATTAGTATTTCCTGGTAGTCCAGCTTCTCCCAAGTGAGCATGCCCTTAAGAGACCAGAAATAGAGGGGAAATAAAAAAAAAAAAAAAACATCAAGAATAAGTGTCCCAAGGTCAGAGATATAGCTCAGTGACAAAGCACTTAGCTGGCTTGCACAAAGCCCTAGTTTAGATACACACGAGTGACAAAGAAACAGAGTCACATAATACTGACATTCAACATAGTCAAGACATTGAGCGTTCCTATAGCTGCTGTCTCACAAGTCTTAGGACCCAGTGCACAGTGGGTTAGTGGTAAATACAATAAGGTTTAATTGCATCCTATTTCCCTCTGTGAGATCCTTTACTGTGTTATCTCTCTCGATGATTAGTAATCACATTAATTTCCTTGATCTGGTCAGTTGTCTCAAACAAGATCGTTGAGGATCCAGATACCAAATGTTTTGGCATAATACATTACTAAGTTCTCTCTTCTAATGCTGTCACCTCTCTAGAAAAGTGACATATTTAGAGAAGACATGAATTCAATCTAGAAAATATTGAATATCTTTTATTGGTTTCAAATCTCTGTGCAAGCTAGCTACATGCTCTGTCACTGAGGGGTATCTCTGACCTTGGGATACTAACTGTTGATGGTAGGTTGTTTTCCCCCTGCATTTCTGGTCTCTTAAGAACATGCTCACTTGGGAGAAGCCAGACCAGTAAAAAACACTAACTGTCAAGGGTATTACAGATTGAAGGATTGAGCCAGGCTGTTGTAATATGAGCTATTCCAAGTGTTGACAGTAAATCTAACTCCTTACCAGTATATCACACTTACTTGAGACCATAGTGTTTGCAATAGAGGGAGGGCGTGGCTAGCCTTTTTGCATGAAACATTCAAGAAAACCAGACATTGTAGCAGTCTAAATGAGGTATCAGGAGAGTCCACTGGAGAGTAATAAATCTTTTCCAGGATATGTTTTGGAATGGGGAAATGCATATATAGGAATAGTAGACGAGGTTAAACCTATATATTTAGGTGTGTGAGTGTGTGTGTGTGTGTGTGTGTGTGTGTGTGTGTGTGTGTTGGTGAACACATATGTATGGAACACCACTCACAGAAAAATAAATTTTGAATTGGAAAGGGAGCAAGGAGACACACGGGAAGGTTTGAAGTGAGGAAAGAGGAGGGAGAAATGGAAAGAGTGTAATTATATTATAGTGTCATATATATATGATATATATAAGATATATATCTATATATGATATATATATATATATAGAGAGAGAGAGAGAGAGAGAGAAAGAGAGAGAGAGAGAGAGAGAGAGAGAGAGAAGGAACAGGCTTAAGAATGCAGTTCACCTGAAGGCAAGTAGTGAAGAAATATTTCAAAAGAAATGAAACCTCCAGAAAGTAGCTGTTGGAGAGTAAGCTGTGCCAATCATGTAGGGTTCCACACAACTAATGGCAGAGTGTGTGCACCTCATGACTTCATAGATCTGCCATGTGATGTTACTTCAGGAGACTAAGGGAACCAGACTAAGGGAGACAAGGGGACTCTCCTGCCACCGGACAGAAAACAAAGCAACTAAGAAGAGAACACGAAGTAGAAGACACTTTCCCAGATCTCAAGGATCCAGATCTCAGGATCTCAAGCTGTGTCCAGCACTTGTAAGCCCAGCTGGCTGTAGCTCTACTCAGTAACTACTCACAAGAGAGAGCAGCCCCCATCTGGAGCTTCAGAAAGGAAAATCCAAAGCAAGGTGCTGAGTGGAAGAATTTATGTCTCATCAACTCTCCATTCTCTATTGAGATAAATGTCTTTATCTCCACTCATGCAAAGATCTGGTCTACACCACTGGTTTGAAACTTGTGTAAAATTTAAAAGTCCTTTCCCAAAGATCTCATTCCAGAAACCCAAAGCCAAGTAAAATACGCAATTACTTCCAAGATGAATGGCTGTCCTGGCAAGCATTCCTACACTGCAGCTGTATGTCAGGATTCCTTGTCTCAGTGCATTTGTCAACTTTTAAGTTGGAACTTCAAGTTTCTTGTCTGCAGAAGAACCTCTAAAATTCAAAAGAAAAAAAAAATCATCTCACTCAGATGCTGAATGAAACTAGGTTTCCTGCCACCAAAAGGAGGCGCTATTCCCTAAGCTGGGAACCACCACCATCTTTGCAGGAAAGCTCCTGAAATTTGGGTTTTAACTCTATCACTTAATTGTGAGCTCTTGGATGCTATATTAGTTTCCTGATGATGTTTAATGATGATCCCTTCCATTTTGCTTAGTGATGCAACCACAGAACCCAGCTCATCTGAGAGGTCACAGACCTCTCACTGTCCAATAAATTGGTATTTCTCTGCTGGGGGAAATCTTAGTTGGCACAAATATATTCAAGAATCTGGTGGGTTATGATTCTAACTGGACTATAATTCATTTTCACGCACAGCCTGTGGAGGCTCCCATCTGGTGATGTTCAAGTAAGCATAAGAGGCAGAATGGTAATCAACCAACCAGTAGATGGTACTCACATCTACTGGTTTAGCATACACATAGTAATGCTTAACAAGTATTAAGCATAGCACACTTCACACACATCAGATTAAGGAGAACAATAGCTTGATACTTTATCTGTAGCCACACTCCTAAGTTCCCCCACTATCTTCCATGGGAGATTGCCTGGCAGGCAGTCAAGAAATGTCCTAATCTTCAATGCATTTTTAATTTTTGTTGTCTTTTTTCTACTTCAATTTGACCCTGGATAGCTATGCAGATATAAATTTCATACATTTTCTTTCCCCCCATATCTATAGTCCAGACTTCCTTCTTGTAATATTGCTAAAGGGTTGGTAAACATTTCTGTGGCAAAAAAAAGCAATCATACAATGAGCTAGAGTGTTTTGTGAGGCTAAGCATGATCTCCTGACTGTCAGAGCCTTCAGATCATCCTCGTCCTGTGAGCATAGTCATTAAAGACCTAGAGGGATTCCTAGTTCAGGTACCTGGGATATGGCTTGAACTCCACAGGTCTTTCTTCAACTAAGGAGAACTTGAATGTAGGCTCAAAATAAGCTGTAGTGAAATTCACACACATGTACATACACCACACACATATAGCCATACATACAGGTACACAAACATGCACATGTCTGTTTTATCACCTAAAAACTGACATTCTATGCTACAATGGAGATAAGCCTAAAATCATTATGTTCATTGAAGTGAACTAGTCACAAAAAAGGCCACATCTGGTCTGGTTCTACTCACATGACCTATCCAAAATAGGTACATCCATAAACAAACAATGGACTAGTGACTGTCAAGGGCTATGGGAGTGGGAAATAGGAACTGAATGTTCAGTAAGTTCAGGTCTCCTTTAGAAATGATGAAAGTATGTTGGAGGTAAAGGTACTAGTGTACGAAGCTGTAAATGTGCACAACTCTTGTGTTCTTAAAGAAAAGTGACTTAGAAAAGTTCAAAGGTTTCTTTAAAACTCACCCATCAAGGTGGGTCTCATATACTCGCCCATCAATCTTTTTCAAAGACTGTGGCCACAGATTGCATTTCACACAGACCCCTCACGGCTAGTCTAATGATTCCCCAAACTTCAGAACTGTGTATGGCTTTCTTTCTTTTTTTTCCATTTTCATCAAAATGTACCTGTCTTATACCAGCAAGATAGCTCAGCAAGTAAAACCACTAGCCATCAAGCTTATTATTAATTTCAAAAGCTGAGATGCAATAGAAGAAGGAGAGAGCCAGCTCCCACAAATTGTTCTCTGACTTCACACATACACAGTGGCAAGTATATGCACACAGACACACAGACACACACACACACACACAAATGTAATCAATTTTTAAACTTATATATCTTGATCATTCTCCCAGTAAGAGCAGTATTTTGAGGCATATACAGTAGGAAAAAAATCAGAAAAGTAGGTAAATGTCTGCCTGAGTTTGGTCCATATTAAGCATTAATTTCCACATCTGTGAAACAAATTATTGAACATACTTAGATGGGGATAAAAACTCAAAACCTCTAAAGAAATCAATGTGAGTCAGCTGACAGAGTAGACCTATTTGTTAAGAGTCCTGCTGTCTAGTAATAAATTCTGTTAATGAGTTAGTGATGCTTGTGTTTGCACCATGGGCCTTCAAAGTTCTAAATAAAATAACTCAAACAAGAATCTCAGACTGTTGGCAAATCTGTGTGGAATGTGTAAATTGGGAAGGGATGAAAGCATGCTGGGAAATGCTTATAGAGATGCCTCAAATGAACTTTCCATGGGAATCCATGGGAATAAGGACAGCTGTGGTCCACACAGAACCTTCTCTTCAGAAGCAGAGGAGTCCCCACAACCACCACCGTGGCACAAAGAGATTTGGAGTTAGAAACAGAAAAAAGAGGTAGACACGTGGGATCTGTCCCTCCCACCTAGATCCTATCGGTAGGATGGTTCAAGCTACTACCATATTTAAAGAAAGCCAGAGCAGAGGTAAGTGACCATCACCTACCAAATCTTCCTTTTCACAGAAGGAAACGTAAAGCTCCCTGGTCCGGCCCCTCCGGTTGCAGGGCTCAGGTTCTTCTAGGTGATGGTGCTACCCACAACACACCCTGTGACCTTCCAAGAGCTCAATACAACATTCCATCCACCTGACTTACTTACTCAAGACGTCAGCTTCACAAAAGATCAAAAAAGCAGAAGTCAGTAATGAACTCTTCTGTTTCATGTGACTCTAGCTGAAAGGAATCGTCAGACACGGCTGCATCTTCAACTGCTTCCCGTGTTTCGTTTGTTCACTGTCTGGTCTTCAACACATTAACTTGGTGTGCAGCTGGCACACAGCAGACACTGTTCTCAGCCCTTAGTAGGCCAAGATTATGCACACACTTCTCCCCCCAGGAACTATCAGGTACAAAGAAGAATACTAAATAATCTCAACACTGTGTTGCTATAAAAGATTTACTTGCCAAAGCCATGGCGATGAAAGATGGAGCAAGAAGGGTTTCTTTTGTTTATTTATTCATCTAGCATCCAAGTTAAAAGGGAAGCAGCAATTCTCTCTAGGTGAAGGCAGAGGGGAAACTCTCTTCTCATAAAGAAAGCCCAAGAGCATGCTCAACTTGCTATCCAAGCCTTCAGTTTCACAAAATACAAAGGAAAAAAATCCAAAAATGTATTGTTCTATCTCATGTATGACTCTTAACTGAAAGAATTTGTACAGCAGGACTGAATCTTCAAAACTGGAAAGGCCAAAGTCTGTATATTCCAAAAACAGGTGTTTGGAACTGGGGTGTAGTTTGCTCAAGAAGATAGACAAGAGATTGTTCCCATCATCAATTGGTATATACCCAATTATCTCTGAAATTCAGAGACTTAAAGCAACAATTGTCCACTACAAACAATGACTTTTGGATTAGGAACCAGGGCTCAGCTGGGAGGTTCTTATGTTCCAAGTGGCATGATACAGCCAACTACTCATTGATGGTTACCTGGTTATTATAGATGACTATAGATGACTTCATCCACAAGCCTGGCATATTGGCAGTGGTCAACTAAAAATTAAAAGCTGATCACAGAAGCTAAGGAGAGAGCTCAGTCAGCAAAGTATTTGCCATATACAAGTAAAGACCTGAGTTCAAGTCCCAACACTCATGTAAAAAACGAACAAGAACAACGAAGTCATGGTGGCATGTATTCATACCTGTGGCCTTGGAGAGGTGGGAGACATGCCAATCCATGGAGCTCACCAGCTGGCCAGCCTGACCTAATCATGAACTCCATGTCCTGGTGAGAGACCCTGTCCACAAACAAAGCAAAGGGCCTTTGAAGGCCACCCAAAGGTGACCTCTAGCTTCCACATGCACACATACACATCCACCATGCCCACATGTGCATACAGACATGAACATGAACACAGATCCTTCTCCACAAATACATAATAACCAAGCACAAATGAGAGTAACTGTAGTTCCCAGAGTGTAGTGAGAATTTTATGTGACCCCAGAGCCAGCACCTGGGGCATAGTGAAATTGAAAAAGATAGGAAATGGAAGAGTCTAAAGGCCCGAAGCTGGCAAAGTAGCACCTGTACCACGTTACACTGGTGAAAATCAGTCCCCAAACCTATGCTGAAACAGGAGTGAACTGTAGCCTGACGCCTCTAAGAAAGGCTATCAAAGAATCACTGCTGAATCCTAAATCACTTGGGAGGAGAAATCCAGACCAATTAGGGGCCTTGAGGACTATCCTAACGTGTTTGTGTTTTATCCCGTTTGTACTTTTTTTTTTAAGTTTTATATTCCCTGAGCATGCAGGGTGATCAAAATTTTTAAAGCAACTCACTCCTGAAGCACAGCAGAGAATTAATGATAAAGAAGTCTGTTAATCAAAAGACCAGTGAAGAAGCTGTTGTGAGTACAGCTAAGCATACAGATTCCTGATCTGTAAGCTAAGGCATAGCAGCCAGGGTCAGGGGAGACTGGCTGTTGGCTACACATCTGGCTGTGACTAATATGCAGAGTTTATGAATAAGACTTGGCAAAGACTTAGAGTAGAAAGGATGGAGAGAAGAAAAGTGGATGTTGTAGATAGCCCTCCATTTCTAGCTTGGGAGATTTAAGTGCATGGTACCCCTTGCATTATACAGTGGACATTTTCAACTTCTGACAGTTTATAATTTCAAAGAGTCGATGCATCCGTGTGTTTACTGCCTTGACCACAGCTCTTGCTCTGTGCTCTTGCAAAACCCAGACTTTTCATCCTTACCACCTTCTGTTCACAACCAATCCCTTTCCTTGCCTATAGTTCTGTAACCCTGCCAGGCTCCCTCTCCCTGCTCTAGGGAATTCAGCATGGTCCCTTTATTCATACACAGTCAGTGTAAAGCTATAGTTTTTCATCTCTAAGTTCAGAAGGTGTTCAAGGGCCACTGCATATGAATTGGTCCACTTTCTGGTAGCCATTCCCGGGAATTCAATTCAGGTGGCTTGATTGGCTGCCAGGCTTGGAAACAGCTATGATAAATGACTGATTTCACTAGGTAAGGATGTTAGGTAATTGAACTTGAAAAGAGCCCTACTGGAACCTGAGCCATCCCTGCCCCAGTGCTTCTAAACAACCTCTGGTAACACAATGCATCTGAAAGCAGAGGGCATGGGGTTTGATGGGAAACAGGATGCTATGTTGGTTCCTTTCTGGTCTTTGACTGTGATCTTTTATCAGAGACACATATGTTTTCAATACCATCACATGTGGCTGCAGTTAGACCAGGAAACAAATTCCCTGCTAGTCTAAAGGTTTGGCTTCCCTTTCACGCCCACCGAGCATCAGTTTCTAACCTCTGCTGGGGAGACCCCAGAGAAATAATGAATCAGCCTCCCCATTTGCAGCCCTCCCACAGCTTGGGTCACAAGAAGTACACCGAGTGTAACAGAGGACATAGCAACAGCCTGGTCACTGCCACCCCTCTCCAGCCACAGCCACCTCTGAGGTCAGCCAGACCCAGCTAGTTACTGCCAGTACCCACTCCCAACAGTGACACTATGGAGTGAACCCTTCCCTTCACGACCTGTCCCTGGAACTTTTTTATAGGCTGGGTAACGTACGGCCATAGGTCTACTCAAATGAGTATAGTGGGCAAGTTCACAGAGAACCTACAACTGAACATGGCTTTGCTTTCCAAGCAGCAGGCTCCATTTGCTTGAGCTGGGTGAATGGCCCCTAGATGCTCTTGAAATGAATACATCCAAACCCAGTCCATGACTGAAGTTAATATAGGTATCATGAGTCTGAATTGCCAAAATAGTGTGGAGGATTTAAAGGTACATAGGAATGCTGTTTGATTTTGCTCTCCCTGTGTGACTGCCTGCCTAATCGTATCTCAAAGAACTATCAAAGCAATAAGCTAGGGATCTGGCTCAGTTAGTAAAGTGTTTGCTGGGGAGGCAGAAAGACCTGAGCTCCACCCTATCTTCCCAGAATTGGAGAGATAGAGCCAGGCATGTTCCCGGGGCTTACTGGCCAGCCTAGTTAATATGAAAGCTCTACGCCACTCAGGGACCCTGTTTGGAAAAACAAAGTGCATGCATGAACAGGTGCAGAGATCCAAGGCCAGGTGAAGCAGTTTCTCTCCATTCCAGTTACATCAGCCATCATGTAACCACTCTAACCAGGTAGTCAGTGGACCAGGAAGACAAGAAGACACTCAGAAGTCCCATTGCCTTTTGTTCCCTTTTCTTTAAAGAAAGGATCTAAGACACACTTGATGGTGCGCTATTGAAAAATGAACGATGCCCAGCACTTCTTTGCTTGGTTCTCTGTCAGATTCAAGAGCCTGTGGCTGCCCCCCTGAAATATACACTCACAATCTCACCCCATGGAGGAAAAAAAGCCCCATATGCCAATGACTGGGGTAGCTATTAAGATCCCTACCTATCACAGAGAGTTGACCCACCAAGGCCATGGGGCTCGCAGGCAGCTGAGCCAGCATTCAAACCAGGCCTTCCTGTCCCTTAGCCAGGACCTCAGCTTCCTGATCTATGGAAATGGCCTCCTAACTAACTGACCTTCTGGCCTTTGGTCTTATCTTTCTTGATTCCACTAGCTTCATTCTTTACACTAAAACTAGAATGATTTTCTAGGTTTTCGGGGGGAGGGGAGTGTTATTGCTTTATATTTTAAAATACAACGGCATCACTCTCTCCATTTCCCACCTTGTCCCCTACTCCCAAATTGATAGCCTAATTCTCTCTGATTATTGTTGTTATATATGCACATACACACACGTATGCAGTATAACCTGCTCAGCCCACTTTTCTTGCTTGTGTGTTTGTGGTTTCAGGACTGGCCTCAATACTGATTTGTCATGAATAACAAACCAGAGGCTTCATCGCTGGGATAAGCTAACTCTCCCTCTCTCTCTCAGCAGCCATTAGTTGCCTGTAGTTCTTTGTCTAGAGATAGGATCCTTTGACAGTGCCTCGCTTTTGTGTTAGCATGTCTAATAACATTGTCATTGTTATGACCTTGTTTATGCAGTAATTTATAAGAAATGCAGGCTTTACAGCAGCTTTGCAGGTAGTCTGGGTCCTACAATATTCCCATGACCTCTTCTGCCATGTCCCCAGAGCTACAGATGCAGGAGCTGTGCTGCGGATGTATCCACTGGGGCTGGATCCCACACAATCCATTGAGTTTTGCATTTTGTCCAGTTGTGGTCTTCTGTAATGGTTTCCAGGTGCAGCAGAGAGAAGCTTCTTTGGTGAGTGGTAAGGGCTACACTTATCTGTTGGTATGAAGAAGAGATTCTTAATGTTGTTAAGGAATTATGCTGGTCTAGCAAAGTGGTGGGAGCAGATTCTCTTCTTAGTTCCATGCCCCACTACCCCCTGATAGTTGACTAGATTGCTAGTACTAGACATGATTTCTCTCCTGTTAAGTGGGCCTTAATTACACTAGCATAGCTGCTGGTTACCATGAACTTGTGAGTGCCAATGTTGGGCATTTACATATCCATCCTTCATGAATCTCTTGCCATGCTGATCATTGTAGGGTTCATAGGTGTCACAGTTTCAAATCTTGGAAGAAAGAGATAGACACAGATGATAAAAAATAGAAAGATATCCCATGCCCATGGATCAGTAGAACTAATAATGTAAAATGGACATCACACCAAAAGTTATTTACAGATTTAATATATTCCCAATCAAACCAATCACAACACTCTTCAGAAAATAGAAAAAAAATACCAAAATTCATATGTAACAAGAAATAGCCTTGGATATCCAATACAATCTTCAGCAGAAAGGATAATGCTGGAGGGACTGCCATTTCAGACTTTAGGATATATTATAAAGATGTGGTAACAAGAACAACATGGTATTGGCACACACACACACAAAAAAAAAAAAAAAAAAAAAAAAAAAAAAAAAAAAAAGACATGTAGGTCAATGGAACAAAACAGAAGACACAGACATGAGTACATGAAACTACCCTATTTAATATTTGACAAGGAGGCCAAAAACATATTCTATAGATAAGACATTATCTTCAACAAATGGTGTTGGGGAAATTGGATGTCCATATACAGAAGAATCAAATTAGACCCATAATTATCACCTTGCACAAAGACCTGAATTTAAAACCTAAAATAATAAAATTTCTAGAAGAAAATATAGACTGTGCCCTACAAGATACAGAGATAGGGTAGAACATTCTGAATAAGAGATCATTTGCCCAGAAGTGAAGACCTACAATTGACAAATGGGACCGCATAAAATTTAAAAGCTTCTGTACAGCTAAGGAAACAATCAATCAGGTGCAGGAGAAATCAACAAGCAAGAAGAGAATTTTACCAGCTAAACATTTGAAAGAGGAATAATATCTAGAATATACAAAGAACTTAAAAATCAAAGAGTCCAAGAAGAAATTTGGCTAGGGATCTAAACAGGGAGTTCTCAATAGAAGAAATAAAAACGACTAAGAAACACCTCAAAAAGTTTCATCATCCTCAACAATTAGAGAAATAAAAATGAAAATAGGTCTGAGATTCCCTCTCATCCCAAAGTGACTTCCTTTTTATTTTTATTATTGGATATTTTCATTATTTACATTTCAAATGTTATCCCCTTTCCCAGTTTCTCTCTCTCACAGAAACACCCTATCACATCCTCCCTCCCCCTGTTTCTATGTGGGTGTTCTTCCACCCACCCACCCATTCCCACCTCCCTGCCCTCCATTCCCCTACACTGGGGCATCTATTGAACCTTCCTAGGACCAAGGAACTCTCCTTCCTTTGGTGCCTGACAAGGCCATCATCTGCTACATACGCAGCTGGAGCCATGTGTACTCCTTTGTTGATGGAGCCATGCGTACTCCTTTGTTGATGGCTTAGTCCCTGGGAGTTTGGGGGTGGGGGGGCAGGGAGGATATGGTTAGTTGATATTGCTGTTCTTCCTATAGGGTTGCAAACCCCTTCAACTCCTTCAGTCTCTTCTCTAACTCTTCTATTAGGGATCTCAAGCTCAGTCCAATCAATGGTTGGCTGCTAACATCCACCTCTGTATTAGTAAGGCTCTGGCAGGGCCTCTCAGGAGACAGCCATATCAGGCTCCTTTTAGCATGCACTTTTTGGCATCTGTAATAAGGGTGGGATTTATTCAATTAGTTGAAGGTCTTATGACCAGAAAGGTTTGCCACCTCTGAACCAGAAGGAATTCTGCAAGCAGGTAATCTTTGAACTTAGCTATAAACCTTGGTGTGTCCATCCTGCCAGTCTAACCTACAGGTTTAACGTTTACCAGTACTCTACAATTGCATGAACTAATTCTTTTTTTTTTTTTTTTTTTTTTTTTT
>NW_022196913.1:95680452-95702569 GCF_008632895.1 Mastomys coucha
TCTCTGGCTTAATGTGCTCTCTGGAGTTAGGCGATCCACTTGCAGGGAAGGGGCAGAGGAGGACGCTCTGAACTAATTCTTGAGATTAAATTTCTATCTTTACTTACACATACAGAGAGAGGGGAGAGAGACAGAGATGGAGACAGAGAGAGAGGTTGTTTTAGAAAAGCCCTTACTGACCTAGGTAGTACAATCATACAATCATACAGTTTATAATCAGAAATATTGGTTCAAAACCTGTATCCCCCAGTGTATATGTTAGAAAAGTTAGATTGCCTCTTTAAACTTTAGTTTTTCCATCTTTAAATAATTCTCTTGGTTCTTTGTCATAGAATACCCGAGCCACCACTAGCTAAGCCCACATTTACTTGAGCCTCAGAAATTGTGTGAGTTGCTAAAATACTTCTTTATTTTTTAACAAAGAAAAAGTCCATAGACAGGCTATGAACAAATGAATAGGCAATTTGTGGTATATATACACACATGTGTATGCATGCACACACACATAATGCAACATAGAGTGGACTACTGGCAGATGCTTGAATATTGACAAATCTTGAGAGTGCCAAGCTAACTAAGGAATCTAGACACAAATGTCACATTTGACATGATTTCATCTTTAGGAAATTCTCAGCCTGGCCTGGAGATGCATGCATGTCATCCCAGCATTCATAGCCTGAGGCGACATGAGCTACATAAGATTTCACAACAGGAAAAGAAAAGAAATTCTCAGAATAGGTAAATTGGTATAGAAGGCAGACAAGTGTTTGCCAAGAACCGAAGAGAGGGAGACAAATGGGCAGTGACTAGGTAATGAGTGTAGGGTCCCCTTTGGGATAACAAATGCATTTTAGACATATTTAGAGGTGATAGCTACACCACACTTAAAATGTTCTAAATACCACTTGGCTGGTCACCTGAAAATGGTGTCCTGCTATGTGGATAGTTCACATTAATTTTCTTTAAACACAGTGGATAAGTTGGTAAGCCAAAAATGCATCCAGAAAGAAATGCCTGAGAGTATAGAATGGAGAGAAAAAGAGGGAAATACAAACCAGTATACAGAAACATGGAAAATAGAATGAGAATATTCAAAAACACCAATTAGACTGCAGAAGAAATACAGACAAAACCCTGAGGAAAAGTTGGTTAAAATACAAAGTCATGTTCTTTTGTCTGAATTGAAATCGCTCTCATCTCCAGTATCTTAAGGTGAAATCATTATTCCTTATCCTTCATTTTTCCACATATTGTGAGCATAACTTATGAACTACCTGGGCCTCTTTATTATCATTTTACCAAATGCAATGGATAATTATATCTATTATACATCTATGTAACTCAATCGTGCTCTATTATTTAGATTAAGGGTTCACAAACTATAACCTTGGAAGCAAATCTGGCTCATTACATACTTTTTATTGACTTTTAAGCTCTCTTTATGTTCTTTTTTACCATAGAGAAAAAAGTGTATGATTTAGAGATTATCTAAAATGACACCAAAACTATTGCATTTAGGGACCTGGTGAGCAGTTTTATCTAAAGGAAATTTAAATCTTTTAAAGTGCAGCTGAGGGGCTAGACAGATGGCTCCGTGGTTAAAGTGCATCCACACATGTGGATGCACACCTCATAGCAGAGTTGGGAGCCCAGAACCAACAAAAATGATACACCGGCATGACAGCCCGTCTATAATTTCAGCCCTGACAGTGTAATTGATTCCCATAGCAAGCTGGGTTGCAAGACCAGCCATCTAGGTGAGCCCTGGGTTTTACTGAGAGATCCTTTTTCAGTGAGTAAAATGGAAAAGTCTTTAATGATGATTCCTAACATCAGCTTCTCGCTTTCACGTATACACATGCGTGGATGCACACCACACATAGATGTGTCACATACATGCAAACATGCACACATATACACATGCACACCACACACATGAAAAGGTCAAGCCTTTTCTTGTTGTATCATACCTGCATCCCAGAAGCTCAGAGAGAGGCTTTCTGCCAAGTTCTCTTACCTGTGTGAAGACTTACTTTAGAAACAGTCACCGTCAATCCCTTCTTTAAACTTTCACTGAGTTCAGTATTCCCAGAAAGTCTGACTCCTGCCAACACAGCTAAACAGACTTTGGGCTTCTGACCTGTATTTCACTGCCAAAGAGCATCACTTACCATCATTGTCTGCTCTGGCGGGCACCAGAATTGATCCCACATTGTTGTGTGTTTTCCAAGCTTGTGAAGCTCTCCCTAGATCACTTCTTGTTCTCCTGACAGTCCCCATTTTCATGAGTTTCTAAGTCACTTCGGTCTGGTAAGCAGTCACCCAGTTCTGTCCCCCGTCAAGGATGGCAGGGAACTGTTTTCCCTTGCCCTACAACAGCCACGCCCACTCTCCAACACACCGTACATGGTGTCTTGTCTAACACAGACTTGAGTATTACAGACAGATGCTGCACAGTCTGCTAAGCCTAAAATGTGTATCATCTGGCCCTTTACAGAGAAACCTTGCCAACCTGTGGCTTATACATTTCCTGATGTTCATCCTAAGAAAACAATGCTTCCAGTGACACCTTCGTGAATAATTTTCTCTTTCTTCGAGATTATTTTTTGGGGGATAAACTCCCAGAAGTGAAGTGAGTCAAGGGATAGGAGTCTTTGGATGGTTCTCTATACTCTTGCCAAGTTTCCACATGCATTGTACCAATTCCCACAGCCCCATGGGCTATGAGGATGCCAGTTTCTACATATTCTTCTGTCATGACATAGTGTCCAAACTGGCACTGTTCTGAAGCCCTAGCCATTCCCATCCCTAGAGAAGCCACATACATGAATTTGTTCTTCATCACAATCCAAAAAAAGACACAGAGAAATACCCTTGACCCCTGAGACCCTTGTTTTGTGCAACAATATACCAACAACGTAACATTCTTGAGACAGGAACTTGCCTCCATTCAAGAATTGATCATAACAGAGCAATTGTCAAAAATCCATCACTGTTTCACCTGTTATGGTTCAGATGTGAAAAGTTCTCCAAAAAAATGCTTGTGTAATTGAGACGAGTTCTAGGAGGCTCCCCAGGTGATGGAAGTGTTTTGAGAGGTTATGGGATGTTTAGGAGGTTGAACTTTGATGAAGGAAGTACATCACTGGGAGAGGATCTTTGAAGATATCTACTCCATGCCTCTGCTTGTAATCTCTCTGCTTGCTGTCCACAATGATGTAAAGAAGCTCTATCACCACATACTCCAGCACCCTAATCACCCATCTTGCCAGCTTCATCATGTTCCTTCTTATAAGGGCACTAATCCCAAATTTGACATCATAATGTCAACCTTTGCCCTACTCAAGCAGCAGTATGTGTGAGCATACACTTACAAGCACACATGGTACACACACAGTGCACACACACATACAAAGAACATGAGAAAGCTCTTTTCCTCTCCTTATGAGGAGTTCTCATCTACAAGCTAAGAAAATGCCCTAAGAACCAAATTAGTTGGTACTTTGATCCTTTGACTTACTGGCCTCAAGAACTGTGAGAAATTAATTTCTGCTTAAGCTACAAAAAGCCAGTATGCTAACATAAACACACAAGATTGATCAATAAATTCCTCTAACAATCCCTTAACAAGAAGAAACAAACTCCCATTGTGATGCATAGTTGTCCCTTGGTGTCCACAGAAATTAGTTGCATAGGCAGTTGATTCCAGAGGATACCACAGACATCCAAGTCCCTTATGTACAATGGCACCATATTTACATGTGACTCCCACACAGTACACTTTCCATATCTCTATATTGTTCATAAGATTAACTTGATGTAAATGCTGTGTGAATATTTGTTATTGTGTATTGCTGCCAGAATTCAAGACAAAAAAAAAATAATGTCTGTGCATGTTCAGTACAGATGTAAATTTCTTCTGAGATATTTTCAACCTGTGATGTGTTGAATCCATGCATGCAGAGCCCACAGATGTGAGGAGACAACTGTATTTATTATTCAAAGTCACATGGCTAATTGATAACACATGTAAGACTAAACTCTCGTTCAAGTGAACTTGCTGTCAGACTATAATAGCTCATCAATGTTGTGAGCGGTACTGAATAAGTCAGGCTTACTAGCTAGGTTTTCCTAGATTACACACAATGATAATCCCAACATGGTCAAATCTGATGAGCTAAACTTCTTACTGGTCTTAATACTATGTTTCTGTCATAATAAAGTCAAGCAGCAAATATCCAGATTAAACTTTTGTTCAACAGTAAGATAATCTCACCTTAATACTGGTAGTTATGATTGGCACCATATGTCTACAATGTAGGGATGGGACAGAAAGGAGAAAGGGAGCAAGTGGCACCATGGGTTAGTGAAGACCAGCATCTCCATAAGACATTCTTCATTGTCATTATACTGTGGTGATGACACTATATAATCTGATGTTGTCACACAGAGTAGAAGCAGTGACTTGGGGCTTTCCTTCTGACAGTCACTTCATCCTTCCAAAAGTCACGCATGCCTCTCTGGTAGAAGAGTGAGTGTGTTTCTTCCGTACTGCAGCCCGACAGCCCTGATGCTTCCCTCAGCCAGGATGCCACAGGCTGTCTTGATGAGCTCTTGGAGGAATTCCAAAGGAAAAGCCCAACCCTGACCACCAGAGCTTGCCAGTGCATGTCTGCCAGCTTCTGCTGACTGGCATTAATAACCATAGCCATGTTTCTGCTTTGGTGACCCCTGACCACTGCATGAATCCCCTCTGAAATTTGTCCAGGAAAGGAGGCCAGAACTGTAGACTTAACTTCTGTCCTCACCTTACAGATTCCTTTCAAGGCCCCACTTGAAAAAGAACTCCTCCCCTTAACTAGATCAGCCTATACACAGCAACAACAATTGAGCCTCATGCATGGAAATCAAACCCTGGATTATTAAATATCAAAGCCCACCATGAGGCACCCACAGCCCTAGAGCCTGTTCCTCATCTCCTTTGGCTGCTTTCTGCTTTTCCTCTGACAACTTCTGCACAGACCCCCAAGTCTCACTCCTGGACCACTTTCTTATTCCTGATGCAGAGTGCCCATGTTCGCAAAGGACTCCTCTGCTGACATTCATGTCAACAAGTGTTTACTAAGTAACTATTATGTACCAAGCAGTCTGTCTCTGGGGGATTAGGAATGAATACAATCCAGCCCATACATATTGCCTAAATACTGAGTAACAGATAAGAGAAAAATTACAGTCTGGGATAACATTAGTAGAGACTGAAAGAAACAAAGGAGCCATTCCCACAACCAACCTTGTTGAGCCACCACACAGGGCTTCTACTTTGAGAGAGTGACAGGAGGTGACCCCAGTGGATCAGAGGAAGTCTCTTCACTTCACACAAGAACATGGCAAGACTCATGCAGACTAGTGTGCTCCTGGAATCTCATTAGGCTGTGCAGTTTGAGACCAATCCAATAGTGGCCTTGGTAGTGAGTTAACCTCACTTCAGAGGCAGAGGTAAGAAATATCACCTCACAGAACCTGAGGCTGGACCAGAACACAGGGTCAAGAAAAAGCAAGTAGCATAGCCATTGTAAAGGCGACTGAGCTGCTGAATGCAATGGAGATGGTGATGAGGGCTCTCCACAGGGCAGAAGGAAGTGCCAGAGCATCTGGGAGAAGGAAGGAAGAACAAAGCTGTGTCAGTATCCTCAGGCTGGAGCAGGCTGGGGCACCCAAGTTTCTCAGATGGATTCAAAGCATATTCACCCAAGGTTGTTGAAACACACACACATACACACACATACACACACATACACACACACAAACATACAAACATACACCACATAGACACACATACCACATATACACACAACACAACGCACACAACACATAGCCATGTGTGTACACACACACACAACACAGAAATACACACATACACACACAACACACACACACATCACAACACTCACAAACACAGATACTCACACACACAGAAATACACACATACACACACAAACACACACACTCATACAGACCCAAACACACACACAGACTACACATCACACACACCACACCACACAAACACACACACACATACACATATACTACATAGCCACATGTGTACACACACTTGCCACACATACACACATGCTCACACACACAACACAGAAACACGCACATACATATACAATATACACACATCACAACACTCAGAAACACAGATACTCACACACACACAGAAATACACACATACACGCACAAACAGACACACACACACTCATACAGACCCAAACACACACATAGACTGTACATCACACACACCATACCATACCATACACACACACACACACACACACACACACACACACCACAAGCATATTCCTGAAAACAAATGGGTTGTTTAAATTCCATACTTAAAGGGAATACAGGAAAAGGGTTTCCTGGCCCGTCTTGCTTTGGTTTTTGAAGTGTTTAACAGGTGAGACTAAATTCCAGGAGCAGGGACAGCTAAGGACCCCTAAGCACATGAGAGCATGATGGGAGTAGGGAGGAAAGAAAGGCTGTCCAAGAGGAGTGGGGCTGGTGCTCTGCAGAAAGAAAAGTCGGTACCAACTCACCAGCGAAGGCCAAAGACACTGGGTTTCCCAGAAGGACCCTGGAAAGGCCACATTTAGACCTCAGATAAAAACAGATGAACAGACGGGGCGGGGGGTTGGGGGGGGGACTTCAAAGCCACAGCATGCAAGTGCCTCCAGTGCTTTGCTCAACCTCTTGCTGACTGGCTCCATTTGAAAGTACAGGGGGCACTATGCACTGGGCACAATTCCTTTGAGCTCTCATCCCCACCTCCAAAATCAAATATCTGGGATTCCTAAGAGTGCTAGAGGAGCAGGCACGAAAGCTCAAATGGATCTTAAAGCTCAAAGACCCGCTGTGGATCCCTGAAATCGGGGAAGTGCCCCTGCCTGCAACAATTCAAACTACAGCTTCCCAGACACTCCCCATGCACAGGAGCTTTTTCTCAGCAGAAAATAGAAAGTCTTTTTCCAACAATGAGAAGGGTTCCTCCTTGCAGTTTTGAGGTAAAGGAAGCCAGGAACTCTATGTGGTTTACTGAAGAACTGTTCTCCCAAGGGTCCTTTCATCCTCAGCAAAACTGGTTTTTTGTTTTTGTTTTTGTTTTTGTTTTTGTTTTTTGATTTTTGATTTTTTCCTTTTCCTGATATAGGTAATTCGTCCACGGAGTCCAGGAGCCCCTGGATAGACCTGCCTTGGCCTCTTCATTTCCACACTGTGTGACACAGCACCTCACCAAGACCTGCCAGGAAATGAGGGGTGTCTGCTAACATGAGTGGGAAGAAAAGAAACAGAAAATGCTCCTAAAATCAGGCTGCTGGGCCCCTCCTATTTCATAGAAGAGAAAGAAAGGCCTACATGGGAACTGGCAAAAGACTAGATGACGACTTCTTTCAAGTCATATGGGGCAAGAAACATCAGACATTATCAGATTATATATGAAGTAAATTTTTCCATATTTTTCCAGCTATTTAAAAATATTAAAAGCATTCCTGTCCCTTAAGAGTTATACAAGAACAGTAAAGAACCAAGCTGACCTACAGACCACAGTGGGTCAGCTTGGCCTATGTCCTCAGCTGTTCTGCCAAGCTCTATTTGCCTTTCTATGCCTTAAATGTCTGGCTTACTTAAAGTTTATTTAATTCATGATTGGCTTTCAACTTCACTTCCAACCCATTAAGTGTCCTTATTTGACCTACATATAGAGTTCAGGTGCAAAAAAGCCCACACGAGAACGGACAACTTAACTCCAAATCCATGCCAGCATCAACCATGTCTTCAAATGTATATGCACATAGTGCCCAAAACACAATTTTAAGCCGAATAAAATATATTGAATCTTTTTTTTAAGATCTTAAGTCATAATAATACATCAGAGGAGAGAAATTCCCCAGAACCATCCCTGAGAACCACTAGGTTGAAGAGTAAAAACAGAGAGGGTGAACACGCTGTTTAGATTGGGGCATATCTGGATTGAAGAGCCAATTCTGCCTCTTATAACCTGTGTAACTTTGGGTAAAGGGCTTTGACCTCTCCAAACCCCACTATCTTTCTCTGGTAAAAAAGTATTAATCAAATATATTTTACAGCAAGATTTTAAAAACTTGGAAAAAGAAACAGGATCATGACTATTTAGTAGATGAGAGCTAGTGGGTAGATTATTATAATGCACTTTGAAAGGTGGGTGTCTCATATCTCCATCCATGATAGAATGTGGAAGTTAGCTGAGCAATCCATATTCTCCACCAAATAGGGTTCTCCACTGGCAACATATAATTTTAGAATCTCTGGGTCTCTCCATCCATTAGGTGTAGTTACTGAAAACAAACTCTAGTTAAGGATTACTACATATATATGGTGCCACACACCCTTATTTTATTATTATCTATACTCTTATTTATTTTCTGACTACAATTTATGCCAAGAAGTTGTAGCCTTTGTGAAGTTCCTTGATGGTTGTATGAAGGTAGCAAGGTTTGATCCAGAAAGTTCTGTGTTTGACGGCATTAATTTACCTACTTCATTTATTATTATTTTTATTCCTGTCCCTATTTTTCTATTTTATGACAGCCCTCATCTTTTTTAAGATAATTTTTGTTAGATGTTTTCTTTATTTACATTGCAAATTTTATCCCCTCTGAAACCACCCCATCCCATCCCCCTCTCCCTACTCACTAACCCACCCACTCCTGCTTCCCTGTCCTGGCATTCCCCTACACTGGGGCATCAAGCCTTCATGAGACCAAGGACCTGTCCTCTCATTCTCCTCTCCCACAAGGCCATCCTCTGCTACATATGAAACTGGAGCCATGAGTCCCTCCATGTGTACTCCTTGGTTGGTGGTTTCGTCCCTGGGAGCTCTGGGGGAACTGGTTGGTTCATATTGTCAGGAGTGATAGATGCGAGCATCACCAACAGAAAGCCACATACCTTTAATCCCAGCACTCAGGAGCCAGAGACAGGCTCTCTTGGAATTCAAGTTCAGCCTGGCCTACAGAGAGCATTCCAGGCCTGCCATGCCTACATAATTAGACAAACAAAAATGTGATTACTTTTAATAGTATCTAAATAAAAATCATATTTATATTCTCTCATCTGATTTCAGAACCTTGGAAGTTCATAGCAGATGACATTTCCATTTTGTAGGCCATAAAATAAATAAATAAATGGACTTAGAGTCCAAGACTCTAAGCTGAAACTCCAGGTAAATTGTCTAAATTTTAGGACCTTGAGTTTGTTGTGTTGTCTCTCTTTGCTTTTATCTGTGATATGGGTTTTTTATCTATGAAATGGGTATCCAGTTCCATGATGGATACCATTTGAAATGCCCCCATGAATCCAGAACCTAAATCAATGCTAGCGCAGGTTGAAGCCAGATGCCAAGTTAAATTCATCTGTCCACAAGAAAACATAGAGTTCTCAGAAAAATGACCCAAAAGTCATATAGCCTTGGCAAGGATGATTCTCGGGGGAAGGGGGGAGTAAATTCTATGAGTCTCCAAATAAACAAAACTTCTGCCAAATTCCAGAGCCTGCAGACCTTCTGAGGTGCCTTGATCGGGTGATTAAGAAAGTCTTGGGTTCTTACTATTTTCCTCCATTCTCAAGGACAGATGCCTCTGCATAATGCTATTCATGTAGTCTAACTTTATCAGCAAACAATAAGCCAGAGAGGATGCTTAAACTAACACATGTCTCCTCTCAGTAAGCCTTTATATGAATCTATTTCAAAACTGACTCACCTGCTCTGCAGATTTTCCTGAGCACTTCCCAGGTAGAAGGTATATGCTAGGAACAAGAGGAGATGGATAAGACAAAGGACCAAGAAAACTGCTGATACTGTGTCTTCTAGAAATGACAGGGAAGCCTCAACATACCTCTACAGTACAGTTGCCTAAAAAAGACCCAAAGAAATACAAAGTCAATAGACATACGAACATGGAAAGGGGAATCACATAGAGTTCCACCCAAAGAACTACAGGCATTTAGGAGATACTGAAAGAAGGGGAGATAGTCTTCCTCAAGGATGATCTCCTGATTGATCATCAAGTGATCAACTCTGAAGGGTGGGAAGTTCTATTTTAATTCATACACACATACACACACACACACACATGCACACACACTATTTTCTAAGGAACCAATAATGGTTCCTTATTGGTTCCTTATTGAACTGAAGTTCAATAAGAATAACTCTTCACAGGAAATCAAAGATGATCTCGTGGGAAAAAAGCATTGATCTGGGTTTTTGAGGGATGAGTAAAGCTTAGCAGGTGGTGTAGGGCTCCACAGAGAGAAAATTATACTAAAAAAACACAAAATGCTTATGGGGGTAGGGATAACTAGAAAATGGTAGTCATGTGCTGTACAGATGGCTTTCTGAAAGTAACAGAAAAGCCTGCCTTACAAAACTTAAATGAGGGATATTTTACTTAAGTCTCACAAAATACACACTGAGTCCCCTTGGATATAACTCAGCTTCTTGTTATAGTCAGTCCTCATTAGATTATGCTGCATAACAAAATAGCTCTACATGTCTAATGGCTTATAATAGCACACATTTACTTCTCACTCATGACATTGCCTACCAGGTATGATTGAGCTCCTCGTCATTCATCCAGACTTGCCCAGTCTCAATTATTCTCCTCTTGGTTCCCATCAGCTTGTATTCCATCCCAGGCCCTGGCTAGAGAAGCAACTATGATCCACAGCCTAATGCTCTCATTCTGGGAAGCCAAAGCAAACACATCATACTAGAACATTGAAAGTTTCTTCTTACAAAGAACCAATAAAACACCGGTCCATAGTCTCTTGAGGCAAATGTCATGCCTTCCTGCCAATGCCAAGGCCAACGGTGTGTCTCAGCATGGCAAAGGCAAGGTAAGAATGAAGTACTATCAAACAGCATTAATATCTCTAATACAGCTGATCACGCCTAGGGTTTGGCAGTATTTCTTTAGAATGTGACTAAGTCATGAGGGCTGTCTTTATCAATGGCATCAATGTCTTCATAATGAGGTAGAAGGGAGCTGCCTCATCTCTTCTGCTACGTGAGGACACAGCCAGAGGTCACTACCTGCAAGAAAAAGATTAGCACTAGACTGTGAATCCACAGTGTCTTGACCTTGGACTTTCCATCCTGTAGGCTGTGAAATAAATTATAAATATAGTTTAAGAGTTTGGCAGAGGCAGTCCCAGTGGACTAATACAACCACCATCATCAGAAATCTCCATTTCCTCTGCCTCACTGCTTCAGAGTACAAGCCTCACCCTGAGGCTCAGAATCCTCGTTCACCTCCAGCATGTGGTGGAAATGCCCATGTTTAGTCTAGTTAGAAACACTTTAGGTCATGTCATGTTGGTTCACTTAAGGATTGACATGATCAGAAACTGTCATGTGCAGACTGATCAAGAAGATCAAGCTCTATCTATGAAGGGCAGCCTCCCATGAGTCAGCGAGAAGGGGGCACACATCTGAATGCAGTAGAATTCTGTTCTGAAAAAGCACAAAGGAAGAACTTCTGGGTGGGCAGCTGGTATACTCAGGTTTACATGTTAATGGCTCAGGGTTAGATTCTGCAAGACCAGGGAGCCTACCACGATGATGCCATAGGATCTGTGTTACTTGCTCCTGGTTCCTTCCATTCTTCAACCTCCAAGAAAGACTATATTTCTTCCCCAATTATATCTTCTTATTACCCTACAATTCCATCTTCAGGCCCAGCTCATCCTTCTCAGACTTTAGTGTATACTTTGATAACAATACTGAATCAGTCAACTTTCTTCCTAAGTTCCAGGAACCTATCTGCACCTGGTCAGTGGACTTTCCCATCTCTTATGTCTCTGGTACTGGCACCTATTCGTTTGGATGCAGAAATCTAGAAGCTTCCCTAGACTTCCTTTATTTGACCATCACAGATGATCAGTTACCATGTGCTGTCTTTTCTGACCCCCCAAATCTCATGTCTCTTTACTTCATGTCAAGTTACTTGTTACCACATTGCTAGAATATCAGCTTTAATCATCCTGCTTCTTATTTCAATCCTTTTGAGGCCATCTTCCGTCCTGCAAACAGAGTCTCTTTTTCAAATTCAAGTCTTACCTTGACCTTCCTTGTCTAAATGGCTTGTCAATATGTTCAATGTTACATACCTCTTAGCATGGTCCATATCATCCATGCCTCTTAGCATACCTTGTTCTTCACATGTTCTGGTTTACAAGACAATGCAGCTATTACATAGATGAGAAGCTGTTCAGCAAATAATATACCCACTAATGTCTCTAAAGCTTTAAATGTCATGTGTGTGGGTCTCAGGAACCTTCAAAGTCACATCTCCAGTCCCTCAGTCTCAGAGGCAATATGAGAGCCCAAAGGGCAAGATGAGCCTATGATGAGCTTTCATTTCATGAGAAGACTGGGATTCCCCTCTGCCTGAGTGATGAGGCCAGGCAGTTGAATGAATACCCCCATGTGGTTCTTTTGGCTCTAGTGAATTTTTTCCAAGGGGAAAATTTCTAAAGACCCATTTGTCCTCTGGAAAGTTTTGAAAAGAGTTCCTTCAATCCCCAGTGGAGACATCCATGCCATTATCATTCCACAGAGCCCATCTGAGATTTCAAATCCCCCATATGTGAGAGACAAACAACTGGGCAGTCCTCCCAGGCTGAGTCCCCTTGGAAATTGATGGGAAACCTATATGTAGTTCCAAGCTCCTCCATGGGCTTTTCTGTTTCCATCACAATCTCTCTTTATTCTCTAAACATGGGCCTGTAATCCTTAGGGGGTTCAGGCAACCCCACAAATAGCAAATGCACTTCTTAGAGTCAAAGGCTCTTAGGGTCACCAAAAATATCTTAACCAAAAGATCCACAATAGCCCCTTCCTTCTCCAACAGAAGATAAAAATGAGCCTCACCCATATTTGTTTGGTGTGGTCTCTACAACAAAATGCTAGACTATATGATTTGAAGAGTAGACATTCATTTTTCATACAACATCCAATGTCAAGTTTCCAGTAGATTTCATATCTTCAAAGGATTCATCTTGAAGTACAGTACCATTCCAAGCTAGTAGAGATATAAAACACCAACATATGAGTTTTAGGAACCACAATGGCACCCAAAACACATAGGCCCCTCCAGGTCTTCTAGCACCTAGCATCTTCTCAACATCCAAGTCATGAGAAGGGAACACACACACACACACACACACACACACAGTCCCCAAGACTCTATCTCATTAGTTTCAGAATCTGTCATTTTTCTCCATGAGAACTACCACAGGTAAGATTCCAAAAACATTCTTGTAATCATATCATGTCTCAAAACTTTTGATTTCTCATATATTAAAAAGAAATACAAGAAAAAAAGTCGTGATTATGATTTTGGTCCCTGAACTAAAAAGAAGAATGCTACTGTGCTATTAATGATTTCCAAGGTGGTCTTTTCCTATCTTCGTTTGGGTTTTTTATCTTTGTTTTTTGGTGCTGGCTGATGTGTGTGTTAAGGGTTGGGGGCGTGCATTCAAGCACAAGCATACTAGAGAGTGCCAGTGGTGGACGGAGGAAATGTTGGGGAATCAGTTCTCACCTTCCACCTGTTTTTTGAAGCAGGTTTTTCTCTTGTTGCTTCTGCCGTGTCAGCACAGAGGAGGACTATGAGGTCTACAAGGCATTCTGGGCAATTCTTAGTTCTCACAGCAATGTGTCATGCTCTTCCTTCACCACAAGTGCTATAATTACAGATGAACATAAACATCTGGATTTTCAGGTGTATTCCAGGGATCTAAGCTCAAGCCCTCAAGCCCACAGAGTCATCTCCCCAGCCCCAGTTGCTGCTGCTGCTGCTGCTGCTGCTGCTGCTGATGATGATGATGATGATGATGATGATGATGATGATGATGATGATGATGATGACGACGACGACGACGACGATGCTGTTCTCAGACAAAGTCTCACCCTGTAACCCTGGCTTATTTCCTTTTTTAATTTAAAACAAAAATTCATACCGTATATTTTGATCGTGTTTCCCCTTCCCTGATTCCTCACGAATCCTCCCCCTCAACCACTTCATGCTCTCTCTCTATCACTCTGTCTCTCTGTGTCTCCTACGTCTCCGTCTCTGTGTACCTCTCTCTGTCTCCCTGTCTCTCCCACTATCTCTAACACTATCTCTTCCTTTCTCAACAACAAATAAAAAAAAAAGCAAGTAATACAAATCACCCACAAAAACAAATATAAAAACAAGTAAACAAAATATCACTAAGACAAAAACTCAAAAACAAAATGTAACCAAAAAAGCCCACAAAATTACTATTGAGTTCATTTTGTATGAGCCAACTGCTCCTGGGCACTTGGCCCAGCCTAGAGTATGTCTGATAGGGCCCCAGGAACGGTCCACTGGTACAAATTTCTAGGCTTGTCTTTAAGTTCCTACCATTCTTCTACAACAAGCTACAGGGTTCCGGGAGTATAGGTGTGCACCACCAAGCCTGTTGGTGGTGTAAATTCTTACAGACTAACTCCTACCTGAAATAACCTATCTCTAACTCTATCTCTTTCTCACCAAATAAACAAAAACAAAAAACAAGACAAGTAATATAAATAACCCACAAAAGCAAAAATAAAAACAAATGAACAAAAGACCTCAAAGACAGAAACACACACACACACACACACACAAATAGAGACAAGATTTCCTCTCAATTACCAAAGTTCTTTCATAGGTACATGGTCTCCTTTCTGGAAGTTTCTGCATTTTATAAATGTATAGCTGCCTCTCCTCCCAAATGTGGTCTCCACTGTACTCTTAGGAAGCCATCTATGGCAACTAGCTTTGTCACAGGGAAGCCTGGTTATCACCATCTTCAGAAAAATTCTGTGCTACTTTCTTTCATGGCATACCAGTGTTCTTGCCTTTACTTAGTAAACTTATACACAGAATTTTAACCTTTTCTTCCTCATCTAATAATGCCATCTTGGTTTCCCCCCAGCATGACACCCCTCAAAAGCTTGCCCTTAAAATAAGAGGAGATGGATCTAAATTCTAGCTAGACCATGAACTCCATAAGGAGGAGAGGAACCCAGACAGAAGCAAGAGACTCTAAAACTCCCCTCCATCCATTTGTTACCACATCCCAGAAGAATGAAAAACAGCTATCAGTTATCAAAAATATGGCCCCTATGAATCATAAACTTATATGAAATCTGCTTTTTAAATTAGGAAAGAATCACTTCTCGGCCTTTTGGCTAAGATCAAGTGTAAATTAGGAAAGACAAGTCATATTGCCATGGATTCTAAAACAGACTATAATGTAGAAGTTTCTTTCTTCCTTTCTTTCTTCAATCTAAGGAAAACCACACACTCAAAGACGGATCCTGAGCGCCATCTTATGGAGGAAAGCACCATTGCCCATAGCAGCAAGAGCTCCTCTGTTCCCTGTACACACTTCCTTGTGGGCACAGAGACCTGGAGCCTGGCCTGCCTAGGTAATGATGTATCTAGATGCCTGCCATCTCCTATTCTGGAGCCATTCTAGACTAAGACAGCGCCTGCAAGGTAGACACGTTTGGGCTAGATTTTTCTGGCTATTATTTTGGATCCCATCACACTGGATTAACCTTGAGCTCATGGTGAGGCTTCTATATCACAGAAGCCTGAGGCTCAGCCTCTTTCCTGGGCTCTGACCATTCTCCATGCCAGATCCTGCCTCTTTCACCTGCTAGAGTTCAACCTTCCTGCTACGTAGGTTTCTGTCACTGGGAATAGCAGGTGGGTGTCTCCATGCCCAGAGCTGTGCTGTTAAAATCCTAACATGCCTTACTTTTAAACTCCTCTAAGTTACAGCACATACATGCATACACACATCCAAGCCAAAGACCCCTCATGCTTTAAATTTTTCCTTCACTCCATTGATGATGGTAGTCTGGAGGCTGCAACCAGAAGCTAACTTTATCACATGTATCTGATGAGGAAATCTTGTTCACAATCATGTGCTACAGTGGGGACCACAGCTTCTAGCCACATGCCAGAGTCCGGTAAGGAAGCAAATAAAATATGTGGCTCAGGTGTAATCTCTTATGCAGAGACTTAGTCCACTGTGAAAGCTGACTTTATGCAATCTTGGAATGTCTGTGGTGCTTAGATATTCAGTCAAGCATTATTCTAACGTTTCTGTAATGTGTTTGTGATGGCTATTCTAGATTGCCCACCTGACTACATCTGGAATTAACTAAAACCCAAGTGGCTGGGTACACCTACGAGGAATTTTTCTTACTTAAATCATGTGTACTGGGAAGATGCACTTTTAATCCATATCTTCTGTGGCTGGAAGATCCACCTTTCATCTGGGCTCCACCTTCTGCTGGCAGCCTAAGTAAAGAACATGGAATAGACAAGATGTTGCTCTTTGCCCGCTGGCCCTCGCTCTCTCTGGCAAGCCCACTCCTCCACTGGCATTACAGCCTGCTTCTTCAGGATTCCAACGTATGCTGACAACCAGCTGAGACATCCACCCTCATGGACTGAAGAAACTACTGGGTTCTTGATTTTTCTGTCAGTAGAATTCACTCAATGGGTAAAGATCCCTGACTAATAGTGGTTTTAGATTTTTTTTAAGTTTGGGATTATTTTTTTTTTTTACAAAGGGAAAAATTAAGTCACTAGGTTGTTTTTGAGACAGATGGTGTCTTATATAGCCCAGGCTAACTTTGAACTTGTCATAATCCTCCTGTCTTGGCCTCTCCCACTGATGAGATCATCAGTGTCAATGACTATGCCCAGCTAAAACTGTAACCTTTTTAATTTAGTTTTTATTCTTTAATTATGTATCTTAATGTGGGCCAAATATAGGTTTGTGCACATGAGTGCAGTTTCAATGGAAGCCAAAAGAGGGTGTCAGATCCCTTAGAACTGTAGTTATAGGCACTTACATGTCAATTGGGGATTGAAATTTGGTCTTCTGCAAGAGCAAGCAGCATGCAGTCTTAACTGCTGAGCTCTCAGGCCCCTATATCTGTGATTTTGAATGAAGGTTGTTACTCATAATTCAGGTGGCTGCATATGATATCCAATATAGGCTGACAAGAAGACAAAAGATTGGAAGAGATCCGGGAGATATCGTTGTTCACTGTGACATGAAGGTGACTGAGACCATGGGGCCAATCAGCTGAGCAAAAGCCATCCTGCACCAAGCAGAAATGAATTCTGCCATCAGATTATCATTGCCC
The DNA here is from genome assembly GCF_008632895.1 of Mastomys coucha. Lineage (NCBI taxonomy): Eukaryota > Metazoa > Chordata > Mammalia > Rodentia > Muridae > Mastomys > Mastomys coucha. The sequence continues at coordinate 95,697,737 of NW_022196913.1, forward strand.
TTAGATCATTCTTCCTCTCTGGATCTCCAAATGACCCCTGCAGACTTTAACAGCACTTCTGCAATCACATGAGCTAATTCCTTAAAATAAAATGAGTCACTCCCAGCTCACCCTATCTATCTCCCAACACAGAGACACTCATCCCATTTGGAGTATTTTTCTGGAACAATGACTAATACACCTACCTCAAGAGACTGCCATTGCTACTCAGATACCACAGATGCTGGGGCCCAAACTTAAATAGTTTCAGACCATCTTAACCTCCACTCTGTTAGGATCCTGGAGCTAGAATCCAATAGCACAGCTGGCTCTTCTTAGCCCAGCTACATCATGTCTACCCACTTAATGTAGGGATGACATATCCTTCAACCTCTACATCTGCTCCATATTCACCTTCCTCTTCTGTCATTCCTTTGATTACTGCTCTCCCTTCTCTATCCTCAGCACTAGGAGAAAAATAGAGAGCGGGCAGCACAATGACATACAGACTAGGAACAGAACTGCCCTAATAACCTGAGTAGTAGAAGAAAATATCACTCCTAGGCCACCTACCAGTTGAGAGGAACAGGTTGAGAGAGGTCTACTCACTTGCCCAAGATGATTGCATACCCATTGGTGATACAACTCAAAACTGACCAAGCCCAGAGCTTGGCGTCCACTCAGACAGCTTAGAGAGATGCTCTCCAAATTAGCCCTTTGCAGAAACAAAGTCTGGTTTGCTCATCTCCATCCTACAATGATGGGCACGGCCTCCGCAGCACACCAGAGCTGTCAGGGTTCAGCTCCTAACACAGGCATCACACATGGAAAACTCATTGGCTTTCTCTAGCACAAGAACAACTTTATCACCCCAGTGTAACCTGAGCATCCTCCATGAGACTGCAGACAGAGCAGTAAATCGAAAATCCGATCCTGACACACCCACCTTAAACCCCTCCTGTGTAACCTTCCACCTCTTTGTCAAGTGTCTACCCTGATCCGAGAGGCAGAGTTGAGGAGAGAGAAGTGGGTAAAGTGGCCCGGGGAAGCCTCTCTGGGTCAGTGAGACATGGAACCTTGGGAAATACAACACTTCAAAAAATGGGAGGCCATACCCTCCTGCTGGTTAAGAAGATGAACTTTCCTTGGCTCTTCCGGGCTGTCCCAGCTTCTCTGTGTTCTGCTTTGTCATTCCCTTTCCAGGGATAAAGAAGCATCAAACGACCCTCATTCCTAACTTCCGGGTAGGAACAGTCCTCCCTGAAGATATCTCTCTCTCTCTCTCTCTCTCTCTCTCTCTCTCTCTCTGATTGTAAGTGAAAGTGCTACTGTCATTCAATAAGGTGTTGTGTAGCCTCCAGACTGACTCCAGAGTGATTTGGGGCCAGAGAGAGACTCAAAAAGGCCAGGCTTATTGCCAAATTCTGCCCTTGTCAAAAGTCAGATGGCTCATTCTAACCAGATATATAAGATGCTCTGTAATGAATGTCTCCTGGAAGTGGTGGGGAAATTTTCCATCTTTAGATGCTAAGATTAAGGCAGTTATTTAAGCACAGAATTAGCCATGCAAACTGTAGAAACCAGATATCCGATCAAAGGAAAAAAACTAAAAGGAAGAAAAAAAAGGAAGGAAAAGAAATGCCAGAAAGCCCTGCTCCCTCTCGATGCTCCTTTTTAGTTACTGTGAACTGAAGGTCAGAGGTTAATTTCAGAAATCTGTTTGAAATACCAATAGGAAGCCATTTCAGGATCTGGCAATTTGAAAGGATAACGTTGACAATACAGTCAATGGCACATGTAGCTTCAGTCATACAATCGCCCCCATCCACATCCCAGAAAGATACCAAGGATCAAAATATGGGTGCTGGGTGGGCCCCAGAATCCTTCAAAACAGGAGACTGAGTGCTTTGAGATGAAGTAAATTATTTTAAAGAATACACCACTTGTGAGCAGAGTGGCATATTGTCTGTCACACCAAGGTCATTTTCTTTGTGTCCATCACAGTCTTCAAACCAGACTACATGTGTGTGGGAACCTTGATGGACATGCCTGGGCACAAGTGAAATTCAGCTTACAAAGGGAGTTATGGCTGTACAATTAGCAAACATGTATTCATTTATAGAATGGACCTATACGAAAAAAATCACCTTAAGGCAGAAAGACAGCTATTTTTCTCAGCCACTCCTCCATTTTCACCCATTATGCTAAAATAATAATAATGATAATTTATAGCTACATGTAATATGTAAACAACATGGGTACAAAACAAAAGGACAATTCAAAATTTTATTTCCACAGGACAATAGAAACCTCACTCTCTATTTAACAAGAATGGTATTTCCAATATTTTACTTCTTTGGCTAGCAATTATTTATTAAAATGTACAGTATGCACACATGTTATTTTGATCAATTATAAACTAATAATGGTAATGATAATTCAATCAAAAGATAATTTGTTTGAAATTTATAACCTTGAAGTCTCTGGGAGAAAAGTTATTTCAATATTAAACATATTTTCTTTTTGAAGAAATGTTTCATAAATTGATCAATAAAAGACTATCAGACCAAAGATATGCTTTAGTAAGAGAAAATTCTGTGATTGGAATAACATCAAATGGGACATTACATATTAAAAAGATATGATATAGAATTTTCTAACACTAGGCTGCCATCTCCTTCTTGTCCTTCTTCCTTCTTTGGGATGCCCCAGGTCCCACACCACCACTCCAGGGTCTCTCCAGCCTCCCTATGTGGGACAGAGTCTCAAGTAAGCCCCCTTGTGCTTCCCGTCCATTGAGGTTACCCCATTGCCCTGTAACTGCATGCCAAGGACTGCCACCACCTCCTTGCCCTCCCTTTGAAAAGCACCAATTCCCAGTTGATCCCCCACAAGAGACTCTACAGCCCTTTGAGACTCACCAGAGCCCTGCAGCTGCCTGGCAGGGATTCTCCACATGCACTGGTCTGCTCTGAGGTCCAGGAGCAGCCCACACTGCTAGGAAACTTGATGTATGCTCTTTAACCAACACAGGGAAAGCCCCAGACTGCAGCCGATAGCCAGAAGACCTAGGAAAGAGGCTGTAGCCCCAGATATCTGACAAAAAGAAGAAATCAACAATAAGTCACTGCTGTCTCTTAGCCCCCTCCTGAACACTGTAAGCACCCCTCCTTAAATAAGGAAAGTGATTGAAGACAAAAAATAAAAATTCAATCAACAAACTAACTCTGAATATGAAAATCTCAATGTAGAAATAAAAAACACCACAATAAATAAATGAATAAAATAATGTGTCCTCAAAAAATGTAAAAAAACAAACAAACAAACAAAACATAATAAAGGTCCCTATTGAAGATGAGCTGGAAGAAGAATTCAAAGAATATTTATAACTACAGTTGAGACAAAAAAGAGAAGAAAAAAAGGAAATTAACCTAGACATAGAGAGTTGAAGAAGGAGTTTTAAAAAACATCTAAACCATGAACTGACGAGATGGTTCAGCAGTTAAGATGATGGCTGCGCTTGCAGAGGACCTGGGTTTGGGTCTCAGCACAGACATGATGGATCACAGCCATCTGTAACACCCGTGCCAGGTGATCTGACACCCTTTCCTGGTTTCTGTGGGTACCAGGAATGCACATGGTACACAGACTCCAAAAAAACAGTGATACCTATAACTATTTTATTTATTTATTTATTTTTACTTTTTTATTTTTTATTAGATATTTTCTTTATTTACAGGTCATTAGATATCTCCTCTCCCAGTTTCCCCTCTGAAAAAAAAGAAATAAAATAAAAATTAAAAAAAAAAAGCAGCAACAAGAACAACAACAACAAAAAAAAAACTGCTCCCTCCCCCCTCCCCCTGCTCACCAGCCCACCCCCTCCTGCTTACTGGCCCTGGCATTCCCCTACACTGGGGCATAGACCCTTCACAGGGCCAAGGGCCTCTCCTACCATTGATGACCAACTTAGCCATCCTCTGCTACATATGCTGCTGAAACCATGAGTCCCACCGTGTGTACTCTTTGGTTGGTGGTTGAGTCCCTGGAAGTTCTGAGGATACTAGTTAGTTCATGTTGTTGTTCGTTCTAAGGGGCTGCAAACCCTTCAGCTCCTTGGTTCCTTTCTCTAGCTCCTTCATTGGGGACCCTATGCTCAGTCCAATGGATGGCTGTGAGCCTCTACTTCTGTATTAGGCAGGTACTGTAAGAGCCTCTCAGGAGACAGCTATATCAGGTTCCTGTCAGCCAGCACTTGCTGACATCCACAATAGTGTCTGGTTTGATGACTGAATATGGGAAGGATTCCCAGGTGGAGCAGTCTCTGAATTGTCCTTCCTTTAGTCTCTGCTCCATAGTTAGTCTCTGCAACTCCTTCCCTGGGTATTTTGTTCCCTCTTTTAAGAAGGAATGAAGTATCACACTTTGGCCTTCCTTCTTCTTGAGTTTCTTGTGGTTTGTGGATTGTACTATGTGTATGCTGATCTTCTGAGCTAATGTCCACTTATCAGAGATTGCATACCATGTGTGTTCTTTTGTGATTGGGTTACCTCACTCAGGATGATATTCTCCAGATCCATCTATTTCCCTGAGAATTTCATAAATTCATTGTTTTTAATAGCTGAGTAGTACTCCATTGTGTAGATGTACCACATTTTCTGTATCCATTCCTCTGTTGAGGGATATCTGGGTTGTTTCCAGTTTCTGGCTATTATAAATAAAGCTGCTATGAACAGAGCAGAGTTTTATCAAGCCTTCAAAGAAGACCTAATACCAATACTCCTCTAATTATTCCACAAAATAGAAACAGAAGGTACTCTACCCAATTCATTCTATGAAGCCACAATTACTCTG
>NW_022196913.1:95703609-95708558 GCF_008632895.1 Mastomys coucha
CGGAATAACAAAAAACCCAGGATAGCAAAAACTATTCTCAACAATAAAAGAACCTTTGGTGGAATCACCATCCCCAACCTTAAACTGTACTACAGAGCAATTGTGATTAAAAAAAAAACAAACAAACAAACAAAAAAAACTGCATGGTATTGGTACAGTGACAGGTAGGTAGATCAATGGAATAGAATTGAAGACCCAGAAATGAACCCACACACCCATAGTCACTTGATCTTTGACAAAGGAGCTATAACAACCCAGTGGGAAAAAAGACAGTATTTTTAACAAATGGTGCTGGCTCAACTGGCAGTTAGCATGTAGAAGAATGCAAATTGATCCATTCCTATCTCCTTGTACAAAGCTCAAGTCCAAGTGGATCAAGGACCTCCACATCAAACCAGATACACTGAAACTAAGAGAAAAGAAAGTGGTGAAGAGTCTCGAGCACATGGGCACAGGGGAAAAATTCTGGAACAGATCACCAACAGTTTATGCTCTAAGATCAAAAATTGACAAAATGGGACCTCATAAAATTACAAAGCTTCTGTAAGGCAAAAGACACTGTCAATAAGACAGAACAACAACCAACAAATTGGGAAAAGATCTTTACCAATCCTATATCTGATAGAGGGTTAATATCCATTATATACAAAGAACTCAAGAAGTTAGACTGCAGAGAACCAAATATCCCTATTAAAAAATGGGGCACAGAGCTAAACAAAGAATTCTCAACTGAGGAATACTGAATGGCTGAGAAGCACCTAAAGAAATATTTTTACTTTTAAAAAGAAAAACCAAGCACTCCAACCAGGGAAGAGATGGTTCTTAAAGAGAGAAATCTATTTTAAAAATTACAAATTAACAGTGGAAGGAGAGGAATAAAACCATTCAAAATCTGAAAGTGTTATGAGGTCCCTTTTATCAATTCTTGATCTTAGAACTTAAGTCATTGGAGTTCAGTTTAGGAAATTTCCTCCTGTGCCAATGAGTTTGAGGTTCTTTCCCACTTTCTCTTCTATTAGAATTAGTGTCTCTGGTTTTATGTTGAGGTCCTTGATCCACTTGGACTTGAGCTTTGTGCAGGGTGACAAATATGGATCTATTTTCATTTTTCTACATACAGACTGCTAGTAAGAACCGCACCATTTGTTGAAGATACTTTCTTTTTTCTATTGTATATGTTTGACTTCTTTGTAAAAGATCAACTGTCCATTAGTGTGTGGTTTTATTTCTGGGTCTTAAGTTCTATTCCTCTGATCAACCTGTCTATCTCTGTACCAATGCCATGTAGTTTTATCACTATTGCTCTGTAGTATAGCTTGAGGTCAGGGATGGTGATTCCTTCAGAAGTTCTTTTATTATTAAAAATTGTTTTCGCTATCCTGGGTTTATTGTTTTTCTATCTGAAATTGAGAATTGCTCTTTGTGTATCTTTGAAGAATTGTGTTAGAATTTTTATGGGGATTGCATTGAATCTGTAGATTGATTTTGGTAGGATAGCCATTCTTACTATATTAATTTTACCAAACCATGAGCATTGGAGATCTCTGCATTTTCTGAGGAGACCTCATGAAACTGAAAAGCTTCTGTAAGGCAAAGAACATAGTCAATAGGACAAATCAGCAACCTACAGACTGGGAAAAAATCTTCACTAACTCCACATCCAATACAGAGCTAATATCCAAAATATACAAAGAACTCAAGAAGCTAACTTCCAAAAAGCCAAACAACCCAATCAAAAAATGGGGGATAGAACTAAACAAAGAATTCGCAACAAAAGACTCTTGAGTGGCCAAGAAACACTTAAAAAAATGTTCAAAGTCCTTAGTGATCAGGAAAATGCAAATCAAAATGACCCTGTGATTCCACCTTACACCAGTCAGAATGGCTAAGATCAAAAACTCAGGTGACAGCACATGTTGGCAAGGATGTGGAGAAAGAGGAATACTTCTCCATAGCTTGTGGAATTGCAAACTGATACAACCAATCTGGAAATCAATCTGCATCCTAACAGAGAAGAAATGTAAAGACCAACCCAGCCATAAACCTTTTGATCTAGAATGCTGTCTACTTGCAAGGTATGCCAATACAACGATGGCACAAAGCTTGTAGGAGCAAACAAACAACATCTAATTTGAATTAATGCCAATTTTATGAGATGGAATTGATACCCAACAGTGTTTTTTTTTTAATCCAAGGACCTGGGACTAGTATCATTTTAAGAAATATGTAAGGGGATATTCAATTTTTCAAAATTTTTAGGCCATGAAAGATCGAAAACTTTGATAATCACTATTTTTTTTTTTACTTTCCTTTTGATAGAACAATGCAATAAAAACCAAGACGTAATCTTGGGACCCTTTTCCAATATTTGTCATTATGTGGGAAAATTTTAATTTAAAAAGTCCAAAAAATCATTTAAAAATTTATATTTAATCAAAAAAAGGAGAGAAAGAAATTCTGAGAAACTGAGGTCAAGAAATATTAGACTGCAGAACATGGCTCGTATAAATATCAGACTGGGGGACATAATCTATACAAATGCTTTTTTGTAAGCAGGAAGACCTGTGTTTAATTCCAGAACTCACATTACAAATGCATAGCATATGGGACTGGGGAGATGGCCCAGTATTTAAGAATGCAGACTTCTCTTCTAGAGGACCCTGGTTCAGTCTCCAGCACTCACATAATAGCTCACAACTGCCTGTAACTCCTGTTCCAGGGTATCTGACTCCCTCACACATACAGGCAAAATTCCAATCTGCATAAAATAAAAATAAATTTTTAAAAATTTAAAAATGCTAAACATGGCAGCATGTACTTTTTTCTAATTTTTATTATTTATTTTTTAAATTATAATTTAACTACATAATTTCCCCCTTCTCTTTCCTCCCTCTAAGCCTTCCCAAATACCCCTCCCTTTCCCTCTTTCAAATTCATTACCCCTTTCCATTAATTGTTGTTACATACATACATGTATATGCATACACATGTGCTGGAGAGGCAGAGGCATGAAGACCTATGGGGCTTGCTTGCTAACCATCCTAACCTTCTTAGAGTTTCAGACCACTGAAACAAGCTATCTCAAACAAAGGTTAACAGGCACCTAAAATCAAGACCCAGGGTTGTACTTTGGTCTTAACATACATGCACACATGTACATGTACCCCCACAGAGAAGGAAGGAATAATATTTCAGTTACACAGTTACATGTGCCTTTAAAACCACTAATTATCTTGATAATAACCAACTAACTTAATTTGACCCAAGTGTGCTGTTGATAGTTGTCTTACTTAGGTCTTCTATTGCTGCACAAAACACCATGACCAAAATCCAAGTTGGGGAGGAAAGGGTTTATTTGATTCACACTTCCACATGCTGTTCATCACTGAAAGAAATCAGGACAGGGACTTAAACAGGAGAGCATCCTGGAGGCAGGAGCTGATATAGAGGCCATGGAAGGGTGCTGCTTACTGGCCTGCTTCACATGCATGGCTTGCTCAGCCTGCTTTCTTATAGAACCCAGGATTACCAGCCAGGGATGACACTGCCCACAGTGGGTTGGGCCCTCCTCCATTGATCACTAGTTGAGAAAATACCTTACAGCTGGATCTCATGGAGGTATTTCTTCAACTGAGGCTCCTTTGTCTCCGATGCTTCTAGCTTGTGTCAAGTTGACAAACAAAACCAGCCAGTACTATACTTGTGATGGCTTCTGTCCACATAAAAAAATGACCTCATTTAAGCCATCATGTCCATTTTGATCTGCCTGTATGTCATACAGTCAACAAAACTATGACTGTAGTTATTTTATTTAACTTCTATGTTGATCAGATTCATTCAATTTAAATAATCAAACTTTTACCTGGGCTCATGACTACAGCCTAACATGTTCTCTGGGGGTTCAAACCCAATGATGTCAAGCATGTTGATCTGTACCCAAAGACATCCAACAGGGTCTTCATCCTCTTAAGCTATTACAAGAATAAGCAAAACTTCTGAGTGAGGGTTGTTGCAGCATTTTCTCTGTCCAATCACATTAGGGCAGTGACAGACAGGTGATTGGACAGAGATAGAGAGGTGGAACTAGAGTTGGAGAAGAAAGGTCAGGAGCAGGAGGAGAAGGAGTTTCAGCATGGAGTCAGATGATGAGGATGAGTCAGACGCTGAGTGGTTATAACCAGGCTAAGGTTTTTATAAGGTTAAATTAATTGGGTCAAAATATTGTCTTTATTATTTGGTTCTGAAATTATTGTATTGGCATCTTGTAAATTTTGATCTTATTACTATATAAACCTAATTGGATATTAAAGCCTTAAGAGTCATGCATTACCTACCGGGTACTAGGTGATAGCTAGTTGAATGATTGTGGGGGGTTGTAAAGCATTGCATGTGAGCAAGAAGTTGCAGCTTGCTGGGAGAAAATAGCAAGAACCTGCCAGAACTTAGTGTTGAGGATGGACAGTACAGGCACAAGAATTTGGCATGGCGGGAAAGGGAGTTTGCCAGAAGGATTCATTTTTTATTAATTCCCGCAACAGAGAGTCATAGACATTATGTTGTATGCCTACTAGATGACATTCAAACACTTCAGCAGTGTGTGGTGTTAGATTCTAGGTGTCAAGTTGATACAACTATGGGTTATCCAACTAACTGATTAGATGTTGCTTCTGGATATGTCTATGGTGTATTCCTGGAGAAGATCAACACTTTTGTTAGATACCTTTTACATTGCTATGACAAAATACCTGTGTTTGCAAACCAAAGACCCAAGACCACCCAGGCTTCCTGAACTTTCTTTAGGGCCAAGAATTTAAGATATGAATCTGTGGGAACATTTAATATTCAAACCATAACAGTGTGGAGTTTTGAGTAGAAAAGAACCAATAAATTTATGAAATTCATAGGGAAATGGATGGATCTGGAGAATATCATCCTGAGTGAGGTAACCC
>NW_022196913.1:95709305-95726482 GCF_008632895.1 Mastomys coucha
TTTTTGGAGGGGAAACTGGGAATGGAGAAATTTACATGTAAATAAAGAAAATATAAAAAAAAAAGAAAGAAAGAAAAGAACCAAGAATAGAAGAGCTCTTGGAGTAGCTGCAGCCTTCCTCTGCCTTTTGTTCCATTTAGGCTCCAAAATGGAGCAATGGCACCAGACCATATGGGAAGAGCCACATGCTTTGCCCAATTCTCTTATTCAGATGCTGTGATATTTAATCTTCTTAATCAATTTTTATGATATTTAGAATCACCTAGAAGACAAACCCCCTGAGTGTGTTTGTGAGGTGAAGTGAAAATTTCTGGTTGTGTCGTGTGATGCACACTTATATCATGTTTTGCTGAGGCAAGACCCATGAAAGGACATAAGATGTTTGGAGAGAGTATAAGCAACACTCAACCGACAGTGACAGGGTGTTTGCATAGCTAGCTATGCAACTCTTCCTTGGCCTTGCATCTTCGTTAATCTTCACTTCGTTGAGAGAGGCACAGCAGAGGACTCTGGGCATCTATTTGCCTTGTCCTAGTCATTCCCATTGACTTGTGCCAATTCTGCAGTGGCCTGGTGGTTTCTGCTGGATAGTGCCACCACTGACTCTTTTGGACTGGACTATTGGTAGGCATCCTGACACTACTGAACTGGACTGCTGGTATCCTGACAACAGAAACTGGAATCCCCTCCCCCAAAGAACTACTTCTAAACAGGTCCACATCCCCTTGTCCTATTTACCATCTTTTCCCATTTATTTTTGGATGGTGGGCTAGAATTGGGTTGGGGAGGTCAAAGCTTTTGAGAACCCTTATTAAAGTAGATTTTGAAAAATCTAAGTCTACAGTGAGGGTGTTTCCAGAGAGACTTAGTTGAGTGACAAAGACACATTCTAAAATATAAGTGACACCACGCCATGGGCTGGGGTCCCAGAAAGAATCAAAAGCAGAAAGCAAATGGTCTCTCTCTCTCTCTCTCTCTCTCTCTCTCTCTCTCTCTCTCTCTCTCTCTCTCTCTCTCTCTCTCTCTCTCTTTCCCTCTCTCTCTGTCTCTCTCTCCCTCTCTCTCTGTCTCTCTCTGTCTCTCTCTGTCTCTCTCCCTCTCTCTGTCTCTCTCCCTCTCTCTCTGTCTCTCTCTCCCTCTCTCTCCCTCTCTCCATCTCTCTCCCTCTCTCTCTGTCTCTCTCTCTCTCTGTGTCTCTCTCTGTCTCTCTCTGTGTCTCTGTCTCTATCTATCTATCTATCTATCTATCTATCTATCTATCTATCTATCTATCTATCTATCTATCTATCTCTGCTTCCTGGCTGGACAGGATGACCAGCTGCTCACACTCCTGCTGCCATCCCTCCCTATCTCAATGACTGCATTCTCAAACTGTGAGAAAAACAAAACAAAACAAAAAACCTCACTTCCTTAAACTGTTAGAATCTACACCACTGCCTGTTTGGTTCTTGGACCTTCAAACTGCACATCACCTGATGTCTTGGGTCTCCAGCTCACAAACACTAGATACAGAGACTTCTCAGCATCCAATCATGTGAACCAATTCCTCAATCTCTATGTGCATAAACATCATTTGCTCTGTTTGTCGGCAGAGCCCTAGTTCATACACAAGGCACTCAAGGCTCTTCACAGATGAATCTCAATCAGCCTTTCCAAAATTATTTCTCAAACCTACACTTGTGTTCCTTGCATTCCACCAAAATTAAATTCTGTTATTATATTCTATTTAATGTAATTATCATTATTATGTAGCATTTACAGAGAGCCTAAACCTTTACACCAGGCATAGCAATATTTTCAAAACTAATATTACAGGAAAGCTTTTAGGAAATAATAGATCCAGGTAAGAAAGGTCCTTCCTGCTCATATAAACTTGTTTGCTTGTTTAACAAAATTAAATAAATGTCAGTTTGCCTTTAGAGAAAGGGCTGTCTCAGAGCCCTCTGTTGGCTAATATTTAGTCTCTGGAATTCTCCCAGGCATATTTGCTTTTGGGGCCTTTTCCCCAGTTGTATGTGTTTGCATCTGCAGAGCACAGCTTTTCCCAGGAGCTCCTCATGATGCCCAAGCCACCTTCTGTCTGGCACTCTTCTTACACTTCCCCTTCTTTTTTGGCCCATCAACCATCCTAGACTTGTAGCCATGCAACCAAATCCTCACCATTCTTTTGTGTACATACCTCTCTGAGAAGCCTCACCCTGGCTCGCTGTCTTTCCCACAAAACTTTCCCACAGTTCCCCGCTATACCCTTCCTCACAGTTCACTTAATCCTGCTGTTCTGTTCGTATCTTCCTCATCAAATTGCAAGCAAAATCCAAACAATGGTTCTTTGTAAGTACAACTACCAAAAAAAAAACCATGACACAGAACATGTTTGGTTTTTTTTTTCTACTGTAACGGTTGACGTTTCAAAGTGTAAATTAACAAAACTGGACTTCTAATGATCTAACACATATGACCTGGCTTTTCTATTTATTGAGTGACCCTAAAAAATTGCAAAATTCAATAAGCACTGGTATGTTGTGTTGAGGCCAAGTTTCCTTAAGCAATTACTGGCAAGTAACACTGTGGAATAAAGGTGGGTGGGGGGAGCCTCATTAATTCAGCTTAATACATTTCTGGGTAAGAAGTTGATTCATGAGTCACACTGTCTCTACTATGGCACCAGTAGCCACCTTATACAAAGTATTAATGAAAAGCTGCCATTCAAATGGCAACACAGGAAGGAGCAGGATTTAGCCCCTGCTAAGTTTCTGGACCAGTTGAATTTCTGCAAATCAGGTTGACATTAAGGTGAATGTTTGTTCTGGCTTGACAGCCAAGTCATCAAAAAAAAAAAAAACCACCTCACATTTTTCCCTGCCTTTTCAATCCCTCTTGAGGCTTAACAGACATTAGAATAAGTCAGTGGATGCTTATATATCCAGCACAACCAAGTACTTGCCAGTTTCTTTAAGAGTAATTCTAATAAAAAATAACCATACAGAGACACACAGATGGTGCCTGAAGCTGCAACTTGTCTAAAGTGTGCATACTCTTCTTCATCCTTAGAAACCATAGTGTGAGTTCACTAGAAGTTCACAGTGCATGTAAAGGAAACCCCAAGTTTCCTCACCTCAATTTCAATGGGACATAGGCATGAGGCAAAGTTTGGCCATGGACAGCTGAGTATCGGTTTGCAGGACATTTGTTTAAAGCAGCTGATGGAATCAGGAAGGTTATCTTTTTTGCCCTCCCTCCCTCCATCCCTTTGTCTTGCTACCTGTGATGCTCCAGTAATACTTGGAGTCCCAACAGCCATCTTTGATCAAAGGTAACCTTGAGATAGAAGTCTTACAGAAAAAAACTAGCCTCTTAATACAACTGGCATACCAAGAAATCAGTCTAGCCCTGCATGCCTATATTGGTCTTCTTTCATTTTAGAAGGCAAACATTTAAAAATAAATCACTGCTTGACTTTTATCTTTTATGAAGAATTTGTCTCAACTGCCTATATGGTAATACAATGTTCTGGGTAGCTTAAGCCATCCATTCATTGTGTACAGTTCTGAAGGTTGAATAACAAGGTCAGAAATACAATCCAGTGTCTACCTTTTCACAGTGTCCTCACATAGCTGAGAAAGAGCTCTCTCTTCTCTCCTTGCTAGCCCATCTGTCCTACTTGACTAGGATACTGCCTTTAGGTACTTATTTGACCTTGCTTACCTCCTTTAAGAGCTCTATCTCAAAATACAGTCACATTGAAGATGTAACAGATCACTTTCAGGGACACACTTTAGCCTACATACTCTAAACTGAATTTTTGTCCCTTGCACTTGGCAAGTATACAATGCACTGTTACTTGGCCTCACATCCCAAGTCAGCATTATCTGGGGCTGATGCTGAGCCCCTCCTCTACTGCCCCCCCCCAGTGCATATTCCTACCTGTTCATCACTCTTGTTTAGGGTTGCTATTGGCCCTTCCCAATTTTGACATACGCTTCAAGCCCATTCATCAGGCAAACCCCTAAGTTTCCCTGTTCACTTCTAGATTTCAGTCACCTACATTTCAATCTTGTTCACAGTTCTTTTCTCTACATGCTGGCTTGGTTGTAAGGTCCCCCGATGACTCAAGTGAGAAAATTGTAATACAGCTCATATCACAGCAAAGACTTGACAGCAGGCTGAACTTTTGCCTTAACAACACTCAAGAGAAAGAAAAGCTACAAGTCTGCCAGAGGGCAGGTCAATGCCATGGCCATAACATATAGCTGTGTAGGTTGTAGGCTCCATTGTTTACAGTATGAGCTATCACTAATCTATGTACGGTCTATACTGGGGGAGGGATGTGGATATGTGCACTCATGCTTCTGCTAACAAGCAGAAGTCAGAATGCAACTTGGGATATAGATAGACCCATTGACCCAAAAGAAGGAGGGAAAGGGAGCAGAAAAGAGTGATTAATGCCTAGGAAGAGAAACAGAGGTTTGAGGACTTGGAGGGATAGGTATTGTTAGCATGCAGGTATGATATGATATTGTTAGCATAAGGTAAGATATGAAAGGAAGTCATTATTATCATTCATAGTGATTATGCTAACTGTATATAATTATTATGAGACATTCACTCATGTATCTCTTCTAATACAATACCCTCTATGGTAGGAATTATTATAAATACCATTTGATAGCTGAATAAATGAGCATTTTTCAGTCAAGGAATTCCCCTACCTGAGAAGAGCAAGCTTTTGGGCTAAGATTCCTGTCCCAAGGCCATGTTCCTGAGTTGGGCATGAGCCATGATGGTAGAGTACTTGCCTCCCAAATCTATACACCTACTGAAATATAGTCATGGTCTGGATGCTAAGCATTTTCTCATTTTCATGCTTTAATGTGAAAAAGTCAAATCTATAGAATTTCCCAAGGATGATGGTAGAAGCTGAACTTTGACCCTAAAACTGACTGCATTCCCAGCTCTTTCCATCACCAAATATTAGATTTCTTAAATAATTCCTGTTACACAGGAATATTCACACCTTCATACTCATTCACCTAACACCTAACACTACCCTCAAATGCAGTTGGGAACCAACATTAATTCACTAGTGAAATTGGCCTAGTGGACTGGGTTGTTTGACCTAGTGGACAAATTGTTGAAAACAATTTGTGAGATATTACTTACTTCAGAAGAAAGACAAACAGAAATGGCTTATAGGTGTGTTTCTGTGCAGATGATGAAACCTGAGAAGCTGGAGTAAGGTGCAGTATACAGTTTGCCTGCAGACTCTATGATCCATAAATAAGGATGAGACAGTTAACTGAGGGTCTGAATCAAGAACAATTTGCTTTAACCTCAGAATATTATTCTTTTCTTCTGTTTTCTGTCCTCCCTCTGTACCTTAAAGAGTTTACAGTTTAAAGATACACACACACACTTTCTCTCTCCCTCACACACACACACAGACACACACACTCATATACATATAC
The DNA here is from genome assembly GCF_008632895.1 of Mastomys coucha. NCBI lineage: Eukaryota > Metazoa > Chordata > Mammalia > Rodentia > Muridae > Mastomys > Mastomys coucha. The sequence continues at coordinate 95,714,771 of NW_022196913.1, forward strand.
ATACATGTACATAACACAACCACACACACACACTAACATATACACATCATAGCACACACAATCACACACACACATATATGCACACTAAAACATATACATACACACACATACACACACATACAATACACATATATGCACACATTCATGTAAACTTATACACTAACACATATACACATTCATATACATTCATATACATACACACTCACACACTCATGTACACTCACATACACACTCACTCACACACATATGTGCACATGCACATACATACTCATACACATTCATACAAACATATACACACTCACACATATACATACATGCATTCACACATACACACACATGTGCTCACATACATACACACATATGCACACACAAACACATACACTTACACATACACAAATACATGCACACACATACAGTAACACATATACAAGTACATATACATACATGCACACACATGTACACATTGATGCATATACATAAAAGCATACACACATATACACATACATATTCACACATATACATACTCACACACACTCACATACACATTCACATACACATTCACATACATAGTCACACACACTCATACATACTCACATACACAGTCACACACTCACTGAGATACATACTCACACAAACTCACACTCATATATACTTACATACACACGCACACACACACACACACACACACTTACAAAGTCAAGTTAGATGAAGTAAAGGTCAGAAGACTTTTGAAAAGCAAAGATCTTAGGTCAGGCATGGTGACATACGTCTTTAATCCCAGCACTCAAAAAGCAGAGGTTGGCCACCCTCTGTGAGTTCAAAACTAGCCAAGGCTACATAGTGAGACCCTGTCTCAATAAAAATCTATAAGCAAAGGCCTAACATGACAAGTCTGCATAGAGGAGACACTTGCAAACCCTCTGGTGGCCCTAACAGCTTTGCCTTTGTTGGGAGCTTATTAGAAGACAATTTTAGGACTGGGGCTTTTTTATTGGGTTGGACAGAGATGAAACTGAAAGCTGACCAGGAAAGCAAGATCAGACTTTAAGATCACAGAGGCACTAAAGATTGAAGCACAGGGTCAGACCTACATTTGTTCCAGCTAAAATTCCCCAGCTTCCTCTCATATGGACTGACAAGACTGAAAGAAAAGTCAGACAGAAAATGTAGGTGAGGACAGAGAAGAGGGCACTGAAAGGCCCTGGAAAGAAGTCTGAGAAGTTTCTCCACCCAATCATGCTCTGTTTGGGTCCATTTCTCTCGCTTTAGCCATTCTTGTCTTGGGGGCTAGATCAGTGATATCAGGTAATTTTGTAAGAGTTATGGTCTAGCTTCATCTACTCCACAGCCATACCAAGGGAGAAAATGAGGCCCAGAAAGGTGATGTAACTTTACCATGAATATCCAGTCACTTCACATCGCATCTAGAGTCTAGCACATGAGTATGTGCATTTGTCAATCTTTTAAATGCTTGTAGCAGTTATTGGTTAAGTATCATTTAGCTCACGGTGGCTTTGTCCCAACCAGACACCTGTCACCTTGGAGTCACCACCCAGTGCCTTTTTTAAGTTTTGAAAACTAAATTTATTATTGTAACTAATGTGGGTTGAGTAGGAAAATGTGTAGAAAGCAGAAGATAACTTCTTAGAGAGGGCTCTCTCTATCCACCCACACACAAATACCAGGAATTGAGTTCAAGTTATCTGGAAGTTCATTTACCCTCTGAGCTATGTCACTAGTGCCACCCAGTTCTTAAGAATTGTCAACATATGTGGAGTCTCCCTTGGGCCAAGCTATCAGACAAGATGGAGACTGGCTTCATGTAACAGAAAACTTAAGAAACATGTATGTATATTTCCTTTTGGACACACATAAAAACAATCATACACAGTCTAGGGGTGGTAAAGGAGCAACATAAACTTGTCTGAGACCTGGGCTTCTACCATTGAGTTTCATTTAGCATAGCTCTGATTCGCAGGGCATTCAATGCCTTGCTAAAGCTCCAACGGACACCATTGGCCATAGAGTAAAAGAAAAGTAAGAAGAAATAGATGCCTCCTCTTTTTAAGGACACTTCCTGAGTTTATTCATAAAGCTCACCTCACTGGTCTAAATCAAAAGGTTCCTTCCCACTTACAAAGCAGTCTTTTTCATCTCCTTAAAGTTGGGAGGAAACAGTTCTCAAGGGACAACACAGACTGGTGCCATAGACTCTAAGAGAACATCCTTAGGTAGAAGAGAGTCAAGAGAAGTCACACTGGGGAGTCAACAGACTCTACTGTGAAAAGAGAAGAGTGTGAAATGGCAGGACAAAGAAAGGAGAGAGATTTGTGTGGAGAAAATCTCACTGGCAAAGGCCGAGAAGACAGATTAAAAGCTAGTGAAGGATATCCTCACCCACTGAGACCCAACCAGGTAGTCTCAGAAGAAGGGGATCCAATGGCAGCTGACAGAGTCAGAGACAGCATCCACTCCAATTGTTAGGAGACCCACATGAAGACCAAGATGCACATCTGCTACAAATGTGTAGGAGAGCCTAGGTCCAGCCTCTGCATACTCTTAAGGGGAGGGAATAGTGGGGGAAGGATTTGTAAGGGTGAGACTCAAAGGAGAGCAGGGAGGGGGCTGCAATCATGATGTAAAGTGAATAAATAAGTTAGTAAAGAAAAAAAGAAAAGCTCATAAAGGTGAAACAGTTCAGTTCCTGAGCCGATGCTAATGGAGTCTAATCATGAGAACCAAGCACAGAGCTAGGATTAGGGAGCTTTGATAACTCTTCAATGGTTTCATACCTGAATCATCTACTCAGTCTACACTTATTGAGCAACAATGATAAGAACAATATCTATATGAGTAGTAAGCCATGCAAGAGACATTAGATGCATTAATCTTAGACTCCAGAAAGAAAGAGAACAAATAAACAAGACTGTCCTAAAGAAAGTTCTGTGTTGGACTGGCGAGATGGCTCAGTGGGTAAGAGCACTGACTGCTCTTCCAAAGGTCCTGAGTTCGGATCCCAGCAACCACATGGTGGCTCACAACCACCTGTAATGAGATTGGACGCCCTCGTCTGGTGCATCTGAAGGCTCACATGATGGCTCACGACCATCTGTACAGCTACAGTGTACTCATACACATACAAAAAATAAATAAATCTTTAAAAAAAAAAAAGAAAGAAAGTTCTGTGTTGTGAAAGTACAGAGAAGTGACACATAACCCAAGGTAAACAAAAAGCATGCATCACAGGGATGAAGGAGGGATTCCATCTGGTTTTGTATAGTAGAGTTTTGGCTCTACTCTTGATAGGAATGCTAGTAACAGTTGCACTAACAGCTAGAGATACTGAAAAGATCAAACAGACACTCCATTTGAAGCTCTTAGCATCCAGCCTGTGAATATGTGCTCTATGAAGATGGGCTATCAGTAAGATGATAGTTAATAATACTAAGCTAAAATAAAGGCTAAATAGGAGCTAGTGGGAGATGGGGACACAGAGTGGTTCAAATAGAACATTATGGTTTGAATCCAAAGTGTTCTCTTACAGGTTCACTCTTTGGACACTTGGTCCCTAACATGTAGCACAACCTTGTCTATGGACCCTTTAGGAAGTAGAGCATGTCTTGGGAAGTATGATGTCACCAGGTGTGGACCTTTGAAAGTCATACACACTTCTAGTTCCAGCATGAACACTTGGCTTCTAGATTGTTCACATAGTGAGGAGCCAATGATTGCCCCACACTCCTACAACCATGATCCTTTCCATCCCTCCCTGACCATAACAGACTGGACTCTCCCCCCCAAAAAAAACTGTGAGGCAAAGTAAATCCTTATCCTAATTCATCACCACATCTTAGGGTTGTGGGTTGTGACTCACAACTCAATCTGTGGGTTGTGACTCCTTTGGGGTCACATATAAGATATCCTACATATTATATATTATATTAGGATTCCTAATAGTAGCGAAGTTACAGTTATAAAGTACCAATGAAGTAATTTTATAGTTGGGCATCACCACCACATTAAAGGATCACAGCATTGGGAGGGTAGAGAACCATTGATCTAGAGGAATGTTCATAGACCATTTCTATGACACAGGGATAGGCCCTTTGATGTACTCAGCTCGACAGAGGACATTCCCATCTTCTGTTTCCAAAACAATTGCTCCACTTATTTTATCCTGCTGAGGAAGTCAAGTCTAATTATGATCATTAGCCCTAAGTTCCTTTTAAAAAAGGAAAACATTGGACCAGGTTTGTGGTGGTGGTATTAATGGTGATAGTGGTTTTTTTTGTTTCTTGAGTTTGTTGGTGTTGGTTGGTTGGTTGGTTGGTTGGTTGGTTGGTTGGTTGGTTGGTTGGTTGGTTGGTTAGTTGGTTGGTTAGTTGATTTCCTTATTTGACCCTCTTATTGACAGCAAGTGGTTTGGTCATCCTATAAGGATGACATAGAACCAAAATGGTACAGATGACATTGTCCTAGGCTCTGGGGTATTATAAGGGTTGAATCAACCAATAATAATAATACCTGGGACAGTCTTAGTGCAGCCAGCATTACAACCCATTGTGGACAGCAGCTGCTCCTGCTAGAAGACCTCTACTGCTGGGTTCTGTGCAACTACTCTGGGCTTAGCAGGTAACCCAAGGATTGACTCCATAGTCACAGGACCTTTGATAAGTTACCTAAGTCTCTAAGCTTCCATTGCTTCCTCTCCAAAATAAAAATGAGCATGTGTGTACCACATAAGATCACCTTGGTGATGAAAGCTTGCTGTAACAAAACAAGAGGTCAATTAGCCCAGTGTGCATATGTTAACAAAGGCTACCAGCTGAAGATAGCAAGGGAATAGGGACCCAGCTATGCTGTGATCTGCCTTTTCAATTCTTTTCAGAATGGTACTATCTTTTTAAGGACAATAGTTTTCAAATTCTGCCAAGCAGCCTCAACATCCCCAAAAGGAAGAAGGGCAGAATGACACAGATACTCTTTGTCCTTCTTACCACCAGTAAAGGACACTTTTATCTGTTCTAAAAATAGAGATAACTCCACTCTCAAAAAAGTGCTACTGGAGAGCAATATTTGAAACCTCCTCCCCCTCTCATGCTTGAGTAAGCTCATTAGATTTGAGATCAACAGAAATGGCCACCTATCCCTGATTTAACATTCACTCTATCATCAACTCATTTTTTTATTCATTCACACTCTGCACATCTTTTTGAGCAGGGTTTCAGTTACAACCTGAGCAAATGGCACAGATCCTAGGTGCCTGCAGCTCACTTTGCAATGAGGGGAGGAGAAAGAGGAACATAACAGCCCAGTTTTAGAAGCTGTGTAAGGGAAGATGACTAAATCAAGAGTACCTCGAAGTTTGGGGGAGTTCAAAGAGATTACTGGGGATCAGCAAATACAAGCTGAAGCCCAGAACACCAGTGTGAAAGATGAGAAAAGCTAATATGTGATTTTATAAGGTGAATCCCCAATGGTCAGAGAGATGGTAAGTACAGGACTCTATCTGGTCCAGCAATTTGAAAAGTCAAAAGAGAAGCAAGGAATCCAAAAGCATAAACATAAAAAGTGTGTGGAGCACACTCTAGGTCAGATGGAGGCTTCAATGTACAAGGTCAGGTTCTGTATTCATATAGTAAGGGTAACCAAGGACCTGCATCCTAACATGCAGTCTCTCAGGAGCAAGTTCCTGGACCACTCCATTTCTTCAGCATAGAATATTCTGTTATTGAGCATCTGGCACATGCTGGAACAGGCCAAGACACGAACGCTGGGAGGACCCAGGCTGCAGCTGCTCTGGCTTTCTCTTGCCTTTCAGCAATGTTACCTCACTCACTCTGCCAGAGAAGCCAGTTTCTGAATGATCTCATTGAGCTATGAAGAGCAGGCCCTGTCAAAACTATTAAAAGTCAAACTCTTCCCACAGCCAGGGATGGGAAATGTGAGCTACGCAGGTTGAGTTCAAGCTCATGGAAGCAGGTGGGACAAGAGTGAATGTTCTCAGACTGAACAAAGCCATGAACGATCCTCATTTCATATGCTCAGAATCAGGCCAAGAGTCAGAAAGTTCATTTCTTAACCCATCTAAGTGAAAAGCAGATGCAGGCCTCCCCTGTGGCAGTAGTCTGGGCATGGAGTCAAGGAAGAGAAATGCTACTATCCTGATTATGCAAAGACTATAACTACCATAAAGCAATAAGCAATATTTAATGAGCACATACTCTGTACTAGGTACTTTTATATGCACTTGCATAACTTAAACTAACTTACTGCAGAAACTCTGAAGCCAGTGGGACTAACACTCAACCATACAGAATCAAGAGATGGCCAGAAAGATTATAAGAGATGCACATAGGAGGGTGACAACCCCCTGAAAACAAAAAATATTGATGTTTAAATATATTCCCATCTTTGCTAGAATAGACTAAGTGGATCTCACTTCCTCACTATTTAGCACAAACTTACCTAAGAGGCTTCTATGGCCATATTCAAATGAGCAATACTAAAAGCCAAGATAGAAGTTTAAAAAAAAAAAAAAAACACTATTTTTGTTACTCATAATACATCCAACTAAAAGGTGGTAGGAGGGTTAGTGGGGGAAGTGAATCTCTGGGATCTTGAAAAATGTGCAAAACTCCAACCAAGGGAATAGGGAGAAACAAAGCAAACAGCAGGGAAAATGGGAGTGTCCAGGGAAGAGCAGGAAGTGGATTGTGGCTGACACGTGGCCCGAACAGACCTTAAACCAGAGCTCAGCAGCCATAGCCGACTCTGCACTACAGGTCTATAGTAACTCAGTTGCTCTGTGCCCCAGGCTTATGTGTATAGAAACAGTTCCATTCATTTGCTCCTTTCTTTAAATTATAGCACCAGTTTGAGGAGAAAAGAAAGAAAGTACAGAAAAGGAAAGGGAAATAACCTTTAAAATGGTAGATTGGGAAAAGAGTGTGGAGACATTCAGTCAGGATCATCAAACCCAGCACACAGAGCACACCAGTTCTGTACTTACATCCCACATCACTAATACTAACAGACATCACTAATAGATCATGGAATGATTTCTCATGGTATTCAGAGATTCAGAACTTTCAATAAGTAAGTATAAATTATTCCAGTTATCATAAATGCTTTATTTTAGAGCTAAGAATGTGGGCTTCTTTTTTCTATCAGTGATCAAGTGCATGTTTCTTTGTTTTAACTATTGTTTTAACTAAAGGTTCACTTGCTTCTAAACCTCATCTGAATAGGGCCATGAATCCACAGCCACACCCTACTTGCTTCCAGGCTCTTCCCTCCAATGAGCTACCGTTCCTTCCCCAACATGTTAATCAGAAGGTAAAAACAAGGACTTGTCTTGTATCCATAATGCCAAATGGTAATGACTCCTTTTCTACTAATACGTAGCATAAAGTATACCTTGGATAATTACATTGGCATGTGGAAATTTGGGGATCCAGAGGCAGAGCAAAAGCTTAAGTCTTATGGCTAGGAATGACAGGGGATGGAGAACAGGTAGGAAGCAAACAACACAAGCAGTGAGAAAGGAGAAGGCAGTGTACTGAATACAAAAGTCTCCTCTCCTCTTGAATGGGGAGACAAACCATGATATGATAACTTGCAGTCCTCTGTTGCTGTATGTGCCTGGGCCTCAGGGTTCTTGTGTGGATATAATTGTTTCATCGTGTAATAAATCACTTCATAAGGCCTATATGGAGCAAGTGTAGTTGGTTTCCCCTTCTCTCTATAGCACCCAGATTTTACATGGATATAGCTTTGAAAGGCCTTCATACCAGGGTTCCTAGTAATCCCCAATCTACAAGGATTCATGCGGCATGCTGGTTCTCTCAGACACCTTGCCCCAGAAAGGTGATGCTGAGCCTAGAAACACAAATTTAAAACTTACAGCTATATCAGGGCAAAGTCAGTGAGTGGCCAGAGGAGCCTAGCATTGCTATACAAGCCATCTGCCTCTGGAACAGCACTGCCCTGGCGTTATATGGCTTGCTTTTATGTATCTCCCCTAAAACCATTTTAATATTTAAGTGAGTTAGTTAGCAACATCCCTACCTGATATTGGGAGCATGGAATAAAGAGATAATATGTGGAAAGTTCTTAGAGAGTATAAAGACTGGACTATGCAGTCATTTAGACTTTTCCAGTGTCAACCATCCAATGGTTACACTAAGACTGATGAAGCAGGACTGCAGGTGTGCCCTCTGCCCCTGGACACAGCCTTGTTTCTGTCCTTGACTTTGCAGATGGGTGCAGTGAACTCCTCACTATGGCCTCTTCATACCTTCTGCTACTCACAGGCACTGATGCACCAGAACGCAGCCCTTTACCACATAACAGCCAAGGTTTCCATGCCCTTTCTCCACCTGATTCGCTTCCCCTCTCAGACTCCTTCTTGACAAGCCAACACAAAACAAAAGGCCACAGGAAAAGCAGTCGGGTCCCCTTCAGTTTATACCAAAAGTCAGTGGGTGATGAACAGCAATGACTGGACACTAGGCAACTATCTGACTTTGCAAACAGCCAGCTTGGCAGCTGTCCAGTTTTGCTCCAAAACAACATTCTAACTCTCCAGCTTCACTAATAGCTGTCTTCGAAATCACCTTTGCAACGGAGAGTCCTCACCATTCTGCAGCACAGCTCAGTCACCTTTACACACTGGTGTTCAGTGAGAAAAGCTCTAGCTGAAACGTTAGGACATAGTTTGATTCAACCTGGCTTCAATGCCAGTCAGAATCCAGTACCCATCTTTGAGGCAAAGTGACTACAGAATTTGAGTACTTCCTAATCTAGGTTAGTATCTGTGGTAGTTTGAATGGGAATGAGCCCCATGGTCTTATATGTTTGAACACTTGGTCCCCAATCAGTGGAACTGTTTGGGAAGGATTAGGTACAGCCTTGTGGAGGAGGTTATCATGGGGGAAGCTTTGAGGTTTCAAAGTCTTCTGACATCCCCACCACACACACTTTCTTCCTCCTGCTATAGTTCAAGGTGTGATCTCTCAGCTTCCTGCTTCCCTCAGTCACTGTCACAGACCCTAACCATCTGGAACTATCAGCCCAATTAAACACTTTCTTTTATGAGTTCTCCTGATCATGGTGTTTTGTCACAACATTAGAAAAGTAACGAATACAATATTTCCGGGACTTCTTTTAGACTATTCCTAAAGGTTAATCTTCATTTTAATTTACTGGATTTAGAATCCACTAAGAGATACACCTCTGAGTATGTCTATGAGTGTGTTTCTACAAAGGTTCCACTGACAGAGAAAAACTTACCATTTCTGTGCATGGCATGATCACGTAGACTAGGGTTCTAGAGTGAATGAAAAGGGAAAGGAGGATAAAGGCAATTGAGCACCAGCGTTTATCTTTCTCTGCTTCCCGACTGCAGGTGAAATATAAGCTGGAATCTCACACTCCTGGGGCCACAGCAAGAATGATCCTTACCAGCACCATCCTTGCCAGGATGGACTGTACCCCCAAACTGTGAGCAAAAAACGAGCCCTTCCCTTCCTTAAGCTGCCTTTATCAGCTGTTCTGTCACAGCACTAAGAAAAAATGACTAACACATCTCAAAAGAATAAAATATCTCTCACTAAGAATATCTATCTTTCTTCCTTAAGGAAAATACCAGATTCTGAAAGATGCACAGTCTCTGCAGCGAAAAGTAAGTCAGAGAATTTAATTAGAAGCTGTGGGAAAGAAGAAACAATCCTCCATCAGATTTTATTACAGAAACTACATTGGCTGAGAATCTTCCCAAGTGCTTGCAGCATGTTTGCAAGCTGTCCAAACATAGAAAGAGGCATCCGTAGTGCCATGCTAAAACAAATGAATAAAATAAAACTGCCCAACATTACACAAATACATCCATCCTTGTCAAGTTAGTTGTCAAAATAGATCATTCTTGTCTCTACAAGCCAGGTTGTTTTTGCAGGAACCAAGTCTCCAGTTTCATTATGATAGAAAGGAAAGAAAGCAACCTCAAACTTACAGGAAATTATCTCCCTGCTGGCCATCTCACATGGTGCCAGAAAGGCATACTACTGGATGTTGGAAGAGAAAAGACATCAATGATCTTACACTGAACTGGACTCTGCTAATCTACTGGCAGCGGCTGTATGATGGTTGTAGGGTAAGCAGCACTTTCTGTTTTTATTAAAGTTAATTAAAATATAATTACAGCATTTCTTCACCTGCCTTCTGATTGGCTATGAGGCTGCTTCATGGGGTTGGAGGGGTGGATTTCACCCTAGAGCCATAAATCTGTTCAAAAGCCAATGGCTGGGTATATCAAAGGCCCTGAAGCAGCAGAAACCTACTGTTGGTTAGCTAAATGATCATATTGCCAAACTGCATTCTAAATATTTGTGTTTGTATCCATAGATTTGTGCATCTCTCAACTTTGGCCAGAGATGCTTCTTTTTTGCACAGGGTAGGGTTAATGTGAAGACTCATACTGGCCAAAATGCTAAGTATAAGTAACTCTGACTGCTTAGCTGTAGATGGCCATCTGTGTCAACCATTCAAAGCTCAGAGCTTTGAAGAAGAGAAAGTGGAAAAGATGTAAGAGCTGGTGAATGGCAAAAGAGCCCTGAAATTCGGACTTCTGTACGTGACACAACAGCTATGGTTACCTGAACAGGATCAATCCAGTTAAAGGTTCTGTATGGATGCGGGAGAGCCCCGAGGGCCCACCCTTATCAGAGTAGCTATTGGCAGTTGATAGCTGCTGGGAGAGAGTCCTTTTCTCTTGAGGGTATGGCTGTTGGTAGAGCTGCCTCTGCTACCCAATTATTCTCACACCCATGTGCAAATGAGCAGTTCTAACTGGAGAGCAGAAGGTTATAAGGAGACATGAAGCTGGGGGACTCAGAGCTACGAGGGAGAACTAGAGGAAAATGATGGATAGATATGACTATCTACATTGTCTAAAACTGTAGAACTTTCAACAAATCAAGAAAAAGAGAGGGGGAGAGAGTGAGGGAAGGGGAGAGAGAGAAATTTCAAATTTGAACAGCATCTCTCTGAGATAGGAAAGTGGTAAAACCTCTTGTAGTTTAAAAGAAGGGACATGGAGAGATGGGATGCCCCCCCTTTTTTTTTTGCTAGATCTTGATTCCAGAGTTTCTCCTATAAAACCAGAGCAGCCTCATCCTTAAGCTGGCAGCCCATTCAAAGTCTATCTTTGCTGCTCCTGAGACAAAACAGTATGTCAGCCATGGCAGAAGCTGCAGGGATCTCAAGAACTGAGTGGTCGTGGCTCCACACGGTTGGAAGCAGTTCCAAATGGCTTGCTGCCACCGAGCAAGAAGAGGGCAAAGGGCAGAGTAAACAGGAGCACATTCTCAGGGGCTAGCCCAGGCAGCTATCCCTTCCTAGAGTGGCCACGGGCTACCATTGCTTCAGGAAGACAAGAGGGGTGTTTTGTATGCATTTGGCTCCCCCTAGTGGAATAGTGAAACTGCAGTGGAGGCTCTCTCTGCTCCAGGAGGGGTAGGAACAGCTGGAACCTCCCCCTAAGAAGTTAAAAACCAGCTGCCAAAGGTGTGACTGCCTCTTCCATTTCCAAGAAAACTGCAGCTGAACAGCCAATCAACGTACATTTCACACCTACTGCTTACCCAGCTTTTCAGGACCAACCAGTGTAAGAAGAAACCATGTCTCTCCCTCTCCCTCTCCTTCTCCCTCTCC
>NW_022196913.1:95726656-95764599 GCF_008632895.1 Mastomys coucha
CCCTCCCCCTCCCCTCCCTCCCCATCTCCCTCCCCCTCTCCTTCCCTCCCCCCTCTCTCTCCCTCCCCACACCTTGCTCTCTCTGATGTTTATACTCAGGAGGGCAGGGCCAGGGTAAAATAGCAAATGTACAATAATTAGCAGACACTGTATGAACCATAACTCATGAATTCCAAATATAGACAGGAGATTACATTACAATATAGTGTGTCTAAGGGACAGCCTTGAACCCAGGATGTCTGGCTTCCTAAGTTGGGCTCCCCTGCTTCTCAGCTCAATCAGTGACCTTGAATGTGCCATTCAACAAACACACATTGGGCACCTACTGTCTACCAACCACTGGTCTATGAAATAGAGGTAAATGAGAAGAGATGAAAAAAATGCCTGCCCTAGAGCCAGGCAGCCTTCGTTGGTGCTGTGGAAAATATTCAAAACACTGGTCCCATAGTCTTGAAAGATTTAATAAGATAACCTCAGCACCATGTCTGGCACAAAACAAAAATGCAGTAATGTCAACTTTCATTATCCTCATGGTACACCCTAGAGCCTTTCCTTTGCTTCATGATTTTTTTTTCAAAGTTAAGACAAAGAAGCAGCCAGCCTGGGCTTACTGTGTAACTAGCTGTGAGTTCCAAACATCTAGAGGCCTCTGTGCTCTAGTGAATAATATGCAGGTGGTTGAAGGGGGCAGTATCGGCTCACTGAGCCATGAGACCATGGTTAGCACTTTCACTAGATTCTAGTAGTGATTGAGGAGCTACTTGTGTGTAAGTCAAGCCCATCTCTTTCTCTTTGCTAGTCCATGTCTCCATTGTACCTATCATCCTGATCATCTTGTCACTCTCATCATACAAGCATGCAGGCTCTAGTTGCTGTCCCTAGAAGAGTGGATATATCGGTGTCCACCAGGATGTGGATTGATTTCATATAGAAGTAAGAAACCCAGAGAAACCTGAGGACTATGACGACTCTCACATATTACAAGAAAATGCCCCTGGGGAGTAGGAAGCACTATCTGTGCTGATGACAGTGTCTTACTATGTATTTCTCACTTTCAAGAACTCAAAAGAAAGAAGAGAAACTCAATTAGCAAAGCTCGATCCTGTTCAGTCCTTTACCTAAGTTACCATGCATTACCCCTGAGTCAGAGACAGCTTTCTCTGGGATATTTTGGGTCCTTTGAGCCTTTATATTTCAGTACCAACATGATGAGTCAGGGATTTGGACTGTGACGAGAGAAAGTGGAATAAAGGGGTGGAGAATATGACTGTTTTCAGGATAGTAATTAAGCATTAGAAACTAGCATTAATGTGGGAAACTGTATGGATCTTTTTAGACTAAAAGAAAAGCATGAGGCAGAGACTTCATATGCTCTGCCCCTGGCTCATAAATTTAAGTTAAAGGTCCTTTCTGTGTTGGGATAGATGATGGAGCTACTTACTACTGATTCCAGGCCTTCTAGGCTCAGGGGACAACGCCCACCTTCCTCTTTCTCTGGGGTTAGATGAAGTCACATGCCTTCCTTAGCTGATGAACTGTGAATAGGATCACTGTGATTCTGTGTCTGTTGGACCTACTTAAGAACACAGGCTTGGTTCTCCACGTTCTTTGGCACAACTATGAAGGTACTTGTTGACCCTGGCTTGGCAACCCAGAATTCTGAGCCACCACCTAGAGGACACCAAATAGTCCCCAGAATCACAGTGTACTTCACACAGGTAAGTAAATGAACCTCTATGTTGTTAATCCATGATATTTCAATCTGTTACTGAGCATGACCTGGCCTTTCCCGACTGAGACAGCCTTACTTACTGTAAGACTCCAAGTAACCTACTCAACCTCTCTGAGTTTGATTTTCCCATTTATAACTGGGAGTTAGAAGAGTTAGTTACAACCTTTTTGTGAGGATTGGGGGGTCTGATGTATCTTCAGAGATCTGTTACACTGTAACCACTTTTAAAATTCAGTAACTCAGTTTTGCATAGATCCTTGAAGTCCTTCCTATAGTGTAGGTACCATTTTAGAGCCAGACAGACATACATAAGTAATGTCACTAACCCTTCAGAAGTTCACAGCTTTTGTACAAATCACTGTGCTTGTCCCCTGTGCATCAGAGGTGAAAACACAGTCATGGAAAGAACACAATTGAGGAGAAAAAAATAGACATAAGAGAAATCCTTCTCACCAAAGAATCAAAAGAACAGAAAGACATTGAATGGGATCTCCCTGTCTGCTTTCTTCAAGTCTACAAAAAGAAGAAACAAATGGCTTAACAGCTGTCTACACACTTGCAGCAGGCCCCTTGCAATTAGTCTTTGAACCCTAGTGTCTATTTTCACCTTGGTCTCCTCACTCCCTTTTCTCAAAATGTTTCTCTAACCTTTAACTCAATATGTTTCTCTAACCTGAATGTCCCTGGCAAGCTCCTGAGGAGCACTTCTCACTCAGTTGGACACAGCCACCTGGATGTATTAAGAGAACCTTCAGCTCAACAAATCTGTTGCTGGACTGGACATTTTGGCCTTGAAAGAACAGTTCCTCCTTGTCTGTGCACCCAGTCCACGGGGCTGGAAACCTTTGTCCTCTTCAATGCCTCACTTTGCCTACCCCAAGTTTCCAGATCCTAAAGACACCAAGACAAAGATGTTCTGCTATCAGTGCCTTCGTGTCTGTGCCTACCACCACCCACACTCCTAAGCGTGGAAAAAAGTGCAAACGTCCTGTTTGAATCCATTTCACCTTCCCTTCACAACGCTTAAATCTTCAGGTCTTAGAACCTCCAAAAACTTCCCATTTCCACATAAACCAATCCACACTACTCAACCAACCCCAGGCATATTCTGAGTGTCAGCCTCGCCTACCTCAAAATCCCTAAGGCTGTAGACATGTGAGATCACCCCACGCCCTGAGAAACCTCCCGTTTCAGTGAGAGATTTGTGGTGACCATGGAAACACATCGATTGGGTCTTTGAGAGAACTTGCTGCAATGAACATAGCTGGCAGGCTCAGCCCAGACTTCCATGAATGCCAGAGTCATGCTTTGCCTAGGCTGAATCCAGCCAGTCACTACAATCAGCCTATCCCTATCCATGGTGGGTTTTTCTATAAGTACTGTGCTAACCCATTACATCACTGGGGCATCCATGAGCAGCACTGACTCAGCACTATCCATTAGTGTGGCCAAGACACTCATGTAACAGTCTTCCCTCCTTTTTATTTCCATAGGAATCAGACCAGCACAGCATCTGGAGGTCTCCTCTTCTTTACTCTTCACAGAAGTACGCCAATTAATTTATTGCAATTTTAATTCTATCTTGGTGTCTGCCCCAGAATTTAATACTAGATATCAGATAAATGTGGGATTCTGATTCAAGATGCTGAGTACTAAGTATTGAGTACTGAGTATCAAGTACAGAATAAGATAAACTGTAGAGTAGTACCTCAAAACAAACCCAAGTAAGGGGAGCTTTAGGATACCAGATGGGGTCCGTGCTGAGCCGTAAAAAACAGGTTGTTACTTGCCTCTATTTTCTGATAGTGTTTTCAACCTCAAGATTAGCATATATGTCTGTATCCTGACATGAGAATTTCATAGGACCTCAATTTTTCTTTATCACAGGTGATATCATGAAGGCAACAAAATCCCATCATTCCACAGCTGCAGCCCAAGTAGGACGACAGAAGTTGGAAGACAGGAGGCAGAGGTTTTCTGTGAAAACCAAGTGGACCCTCCTACGAAGGTTTAAGTTTTGTTTCCAGACATTCCTAAAATGACTTAGAACAAAACATAGTTGCAATCAAACTGAATAGCACAAGGTGGTGACTTTATTCTTCTCCTATATGGGAAAAGTAGCTTAGGGGCCAGTTATGTTTTGCCACTAGGAAGTCAATCAGGCTGCTTAACATGACTTTCACCACATACCAGGTACACAGTGTTATCTGGCTTGAATTATTATTTCACAAAAGTTGCATGAGATCAGAGCAATGAGCATAGTTGAAATCTTCAGTCATCTAGAAAGTTGAAGCATCTTGTTTTCACAACAGCCAGGCCATCTCACCAGCCCAACTCCTGCCTATCTTGTGTCCTCTGAGCAGCTTGCTCCTCCCAGCCTTAATCTTCATTCCTCTGCTCTGGCACCTGCCAAAGAAGAAGCAGATGCTTGTCTTGGCAGGCCTGCTTGGCCACAGCAGGCATGCTGCTTCTCCTCTCGCTCCTGGCATACTCAGGCATGATGTCAGGGAACCCCAGGAGCCAAGGCAAGCCCTTCCCAGATAAGATTGGCCCTCCACAGAGTCAGGCATGATATTCTACCACCACCTCTGCCCGGAAAGTCCTTCTCAAATTCCACTCTGTCTTCAAATCCATGATTTGTAGTTCTTCCTCATTGATGTGAACATGTCCTTCCAGTGCTGCAACTCGAGGCAGGGACATTTGTGCCCAACCCCCCTGCCTGGGCTGCTCCCTTAGGGAAGTCAGGGTAACTGAGGTCAACAATAAATGGGAGATATTTGTATGCAGTGGAGGACACAAGTTCTCAGTGTTTCAAGATCCCACATTCCTGTATTCACTATGACTACATCCTTCCTTCCATCATCTAGAAAGACCTATGCCATTACTCACCCAATCATCCACTTTCTCCTCCCCCTCTCAAATGTCCAGTTCTAGCTTCTGTTCTCTAAACAGAAGTGCTAGCTTCTCCAGAATGTGGAGGTATGAATATGTTTGGCCCCCCGTAGACTCATGTGTTTGAAAGCTTGGTCCATGGGGAGTGCCACTATTAGGAGGTGTGGCCTTGTTGGAGTATGTGTGGTCTTGTTGGAAGAAGGGCATTACTGTGGAGGTAGGCTTTAAAGTTTCCTATGCTCAGGCTCTGCCCAGTTGGAAGAGGCCCTCCTTCTGGCTGTCTCTGGAAGACAGTCTCCTCTGGCTTCCTTCAAATCAAGATGTAGAACTCGTGGCTCCTCCAACACTAAATCTGCCTACACAATGTCATGCTTCCCACCATGATGGCAACTGAACCTCTGAAACTATAAGTCAGCCCCAATTAAATGTTTGCCATTATAAGAGTTGCCTTGATTATGGTGTCTCTTCATAGCATAAAACCCTAACTAAGAGACCCTGTAACCCCACAATGTTTTTGCACTTAATGTTCTGATCAGGATCTTTGATCAATGTTTGAGATGAAAGATCACATCAGAAAGTGTATATCAGTGAAACCTCAAGATGGACACCAAACGCGTGAGAGAAGCAAGGCTGAGCAGAGACAGAAGCTGAACTGAGAGACCATCACAGAGTCATATAAGCCCTATTTGAGCCTATACAGAACTCTGAAGCAGTTCAGTTCAAGAGTAAGTACAGAATGGCCAGTTCAAGTTTTCTCAAGTTGAGACACAAAAGCCAGACCTTTGAATATTGCTCCAGTTGCAAACTGTGATAGAGGAAGGGATCGTCTACCAATGGCAATCCCTAGAAAATCATCTAAAAGTCCCAGCATCCAGCATGCCTAGGAACTGGAAGACTGCATGAATGGTCATTACTAGGGTTCTACCGGGAAGCCCTATGTATCTATTACCCACTTGCTACATTATAGTATTTGTTTTTTAATATTTCTCACTCAACAAATATCTATTAAAATTAAAAATCCCCAAACATACATCAGCAGGAAAGTCTATGCTTTACTGCTGGAAACAGACACCATGACCAAGACAACTCTCATGAGGACATTTAATTGAGGTAGTCCATTATCATCCAATCAAGAACATGGCAGCATCCAGACAGACTTGGGGCTGTGTGAGCTGAGAGCTCCACTTCTTGTTCCAAAGGCAGCTAGAAGTCTGGCTTTCAGGCAATAGGATGAGGGTCACCCACAGTGACACACCTACTCCAATAAGGCCGCACCCCCTAATAGTACCACTCCCTGGGACAAGCATATACAAACCATCACAAGGTTCAAAATCACTTGAGAAATCTACAGAATCATGTGGGTGAGGGATGGAAGATTATTCTAACAAGTTTTACTACATATTGTAGACTCTGTTTGTAGGAAAGTGAGCAATTAAGAAACCTGGGCTAGGAAAGCCAGACAGTCTTATCTGCCTAGTCTTGAGTAGTATAGGGAAAAAAAAAACCAGGTGTCTCTAAGTGCAGGGAGAGATAAAGAAGAGCCATCCTTTCAAGGATTCTAGAAAGAAACTGAGCTGAACCAATCCACTATCATCATCTCATGGCCTGTGATCAAAGATGACTACTCTGCAAAGGGCAGAGGAAAGCCAGGGAATACACAGGACATTCCAGAATTAAGAAAGATTTTACTCCTAGTAAATACGTATAGGCCAGCCTTAACACTGAGAGCTGCATAACCCTGGATTTCAATGACTATGGCTTGTTCCGCCCGTGACTGCCATTTATCTGGACCAATAAGCCCCACTACCGGCAAATAAGGAAGTTTGGTAGGATTCATCAACCACCTTGATTTCTAACCTAATAAAAGTCAAAAACATTTTTTTTAAAGCAGAAATTGACAGTATAAATAATTTAGGCTTATATCCACAGGGAGCAAATTTGGAGCCTGGTTACTATGGAAATAATCCTTCTCTAACAGCCTGTCCTGTCTGTCTGTGGAGAATGGTTTCCTTGGGACAGGAATTAATGTCTGGCATGATGCCAGTAGCCAAATGCCAAGGAATGTCACCTTGGTGGTAATAGCAGTATAGTGCTCTGGACTGGCTTGCAAGCTTGAGAATTGGCAGTACTCAGATATGAATTAAATGGAATGAATTTGGGCTGTGTGTCAGTAATCAGATTGCTTCCCAGCACTGTGCTAGCACAAGTGTGCATTACTTAATCCCCAAAGAAAGAGAAAATTAAGTTTGCATAGGTCCTAGTGCAGAGAGAGTGTGTAATATGGGTTCAACCTTCCAGGTTGAGAAAAATCCAGTATATATCCTCTTGGCAGTGGCTTGCCAGCTTAGACAGAAGGTTGGCCAAAGGCTTGGCTTCTCACTTAGTGGGAGAAGCTGTTTCACATGTTTCTGGCTTTATGGCATGCTAGTGTTTTCCCTTCTAAGAGACTGGCCGGTGTTCTCATCCCTGTACTTTGGATTATGGTTGGAAAAGGAACTTCCTAGATCTAAATCATTCCCCTTGGCTCAAACTAAATCAAAGGCAGGACTATGAGAACTCCTTGTTTAAATGCTCCTGATGGCATCCAGCTGTCTAGAGAAATATGAATGGAAAGACTTCATGCTGTGCTTCTGCATTGTTGGCAGAAAATGATAAGCATGTTCATAATTATTAAATTGAAATTTGTCATCTATCCCATACCTTATGATAAGATGCCATGTCATTGTCTTTCCTGAGCCCATTGTGTCTTTCTGTACCCTTGGTTATAGCACTAAATCTTGTCTTAAATAAGCACCAAAATCTTGGAATAAATTATTCAACCTGTCTGGATTTTTCAATTCCATCACTGATAAAATCATCTTACAATAATTTAATCAATTTTCCATTCTAAAATAGCATGCCAATAATAAAGGATGGTCTACTGCTATGTGTAAGTACTTGGTAAATGAAGTAATGAATAGCTGAGTGATTGACTGGACAGATGTATTAGTAAATGGAATCACTGTCACTTGAGAGGAATATCTCCCCTTAACATCTATTTGCAACCAAGTTTCTGCCAACAAATTAGCTTTAAAGCCTTAAGGCATCTATTCTATAAATTAGACCGACTTCTCTCTATCCATCTCTAATGGCATTAGGTATGCACTAACCTGGAGAGAATCAAGAAGACCACTCAAATAATGCTGTACATTCTCCAATTGAGTTGAGAAGGGCTATAGGACTTTTGAATAGCCAACCAACTTCAGCAGCCAAAATTCACAGTGTCCAGGAATGTTCTAACACTCTCCATTATCAAGTCCTACATAGGCTGTATGATCTGGAGACTGGTTCCTCCCACCCCCAGCTCTGCAATAGCATTATCTTATATAATATCTAGTATAGCATCCTGTAGCAAAAGTCTCTTATGCTGACCATATCATGATAGGATAGACAGCACTTAAGACCACACCCAGGAAGTAACAGCAGTCTGTGTTGAATATTAGCAAGAAAACAGAGATAGTCCTACAACTGCAAAGCACTGAATTTTACCAAGTGCTACGTGTGGGCATAGTTATGGTCCTGCCCCATGTCCAGCTAAAATTTCCCTTTCTCTGAGTATAGTCTTCAGCAATATAGACCTTCTGGGGATTCTACAAAGTATCACGTTAGATCAGTGGCCTCCTAGTAATGTAACTGAATGGCCAATATATGGCAACTGTTTTGAATCTTGTAGAAAACAAATCTAAAACCTAAAGGGGTCACCACATTGGGATAGTTTTTAGGAATATGATAGTATATTGAATCATTCTACTATTGATGAATGACAAATTTTTACATCCTATAAATGCTACAAGTCAAAAATAAAAGAAATGCAATTGTCAAAACACCTTTTGGGGGTCTGAGAAAGTCTATTCTCAGAACTCAAAAACTTTATATGTGGCAACTCATTGTCACTGTGAGGAATTCCAGAAGCAACTTCTCAAATGCTAGTAGAGATGGACCATAGAACCAGACATCAAACAGTGGTACAGCCAGAGACTTGCATCATGAGCTAGTATCTTAACATAAGGTAAGTCAAAACAAATCTAATCTAACAAGTGATGAAAGTAACATGATGGTTTACAGGTGCTAGTGAGGTTTGAGAGCACATGCTTCTGACCCGGATCCTTAGCACCCACCCAAACAATGTCAGGGAGCAAGGGAAACAAAGGTTATCTTATGACCAGTGATGGAACAGAAAGAGACAAAGCATGACCCAAAGTTGGCCCCTCCTGCACATCTAAGACTGATGAGAAGTCTCCCCGTGAGCCAGATTTCTATTTTGTATGAATAGAGGAACACCCCAAGGCAAGAATATAAGAAGTAGTCAAAGGCTCGTTCATCTCTTTGCTTAGGATCTTTGAAATATCAATAGATTTATCACAACAGAAGTGAAAAGAGTGGTAATCATGGGAGAAATATAAAATGTGTTCAATGAACTCATTCTCTGAGGCTGCTCAAGCTACAACCACTACCATAGAATCAAGCTGCCACCTAGAAAGACCAGTATTGGGCTTCCTATACGGTTCCCTTCTTCAAGATCAATAGCCATTTGACAGACAGATTACAAAAGGATCCCTTTCTATATGAAGAGACAAGAATAATATGAAGAAAATCAACACATAGTCCATGTTCAGCTTACCACAGCTAGGACACTCCTGGCCAGCACCACTATCCCAAAAGTTTACAAAATATTAATGAGATCACACCCCTCCAGTCCAAGAGACTCTCTGGCAAAGAGGTGAGGCAATGGGCAGACATCTCTAGGTACCCTTGTTCTAATTCATAACATATGTGATGGCTTGTATATGCTTAACCCAGGGAGTGGCACTATTAGGAGGTGTGGCCTTGCTGGAGTAGGTGTGTCACTGTGGATGTGGGCTTTAAGACCTTCATCCTAGCCACCCACTCAGAAGCCAGTATTCTTCTAGCAGCCTTCAGATGAATATGTAGAACTCTCAGCTCCTCCTCACCATGCCTGCCTGGATACTGCCATGGTCCTATCTTGATGACAATGGACTGAACCTCTGAACCTGTAAGCCAACCCCAATTAAATGATGTTCTTAGAAGAGTTGCCTTGGTCATGGAGTCTGTTCATGGCAGTAAAACCCTAAGACATCATACAACCCAGAAATAATATAATAGAACAAAAGGAAGGTGCAGGTAAATGACGATCCATTTCTGATGGAGTATCACCTTCAAGACATTATATTTTCTAAGTCAATGATCATTTCCTTGCTTCTCTGTATCCAGTATGCATACTACTTGAGCCCAAGAACAAAGCCTTGCTATAAGGCATGGCTCCACTTGTAATCATGCTCTATGGTACACTCACTATGAATTTAAAAGAAGTTATAATTTATTTACAAGTGGATCATAGCAAGAACAAAATGTCAGTGGATGCTATTCTGTAATGTTCGAACATCCCTTCAGGGCTCAGTTATTTAATACTTGTCTTCCAGAGGAACTGACTGCTGGTACTTCATAGTTACTCTTCTCTCTGGGCACTGCCCACCCTATGGTCATATGCTCTCTAAGAGGCAGCCTGTATTCAGTGACTTGGTCCCTTGACTCTAGGTCAAAATTCCTGATGAAATTCTCCAGGAAATTTGAGCTGTTTTGTTTCCCAGTGCTTATATTTTCAATTGGCCTTTCATTTCCTCATATCTTTAGAGGTAATGTTACAGCTGGTATTCTCAAATAAAGCTCTTGCATAGGAATTTCCAAGTCAGAATCTATTCCCAGGAAACACAACCTAAGACATGTGGTGAAGAGACAGAAAGAGATAGGAAAGAGAATGTTTCTAATAAGAGATATACTGATAAGTGGGTTACAGCTATGGACACTTGGATTTAAATCTCCTGGTGTACCCTCAAAGACTTTATATTATACAGCTCAGAAAAGGTCCCAGGCAGGGGTCCCTAAGGATATTTATTCACTGGAATAAATATTCTCTTTGTATGACAGTTGTGCCAGGGAATTCCTGCTTCCATGGCCCTCAATACATGAGCAGAGCAAGTTTTCTAAGCTGTGAAGCATGTTCAAGCAACCAGCGTTGCCAAAATTCTTCCTTCTGATCACTGCAAACTGTCTATCAAAACCTCCAACAATCTCCTATAAAGCTCAGAGTTTATGGATGGAACAAAGACATTATCTGATAATCCTACCTACTACTAGTAGCGGATATATTTCTCAGGATTATTGTGAGCATCAATTAAGCTTTTGTACATCACAATTATAATTACAAAATCTAGAGGAGAACAAAGCGTCAACAAATGGTCATTATAATTTCTCCTGTAATTCAAGTTCAAATTTGACTTTCCTTCCCCAAGGAAACTAGACATAATGGCATTTTTCGATAATGTCTCTAGTTACTGGGAAGAACAAACCTTTTCAGAAGAACTGCTAAGTATACCTCTAAATTCAACAAGTGCAATCTCAATGTGAAAATGTGAACTATTTACCTAGATTTGACCTTGGACAAACCACTTATCCTCACTAAATATCCTCATACCCTCGTCTGACATGATATCATTAAATTAAAAGAAAACAACAATGTTTTTTCTACCTGACCATGGTTAATATTTTCTTACATATGAAAAATGTCCATTTTCTGTTCTTCCCTTAGTTTTCCCAATCATTTTTTGAAAGGGAAGCTCTCTGTAAAATGATGGGTAGTACTCCAATATTTATGTTCCCCAATCAAAGTAGAATGGATTACCTGAATGGAAATAATGAACAAAGAAAGGTGATGCTGTACTAATAAGAGTAGAGTTGTGATATAGCTCAGTGGTAGGGTGCTTTACCCAGAATGCATGTAGTCCAAGGTTCAAGCCTCAGCACTATCAGAAAGAAATACTGATGAGGTTAGTACTATACAAGAATAACAATTAAAGCCCAAGGCATCAAAGATCTAGCATACCATAGGTTTATATTTTCCTCACAACATAACCTAGTTATGCTGAGCACTTCCCATGTTATAACTGCTATTGTGAACCATGTGGTCCCAAAATTCCCCACATTATGGCTTCCAAATATCTCTACAATTCAGGGAATTAACTAGTACCATGGAATGTTACCGATACAAAGAGCTACCAACGGCAGCAGTTGTTGTTTGACCTGGATAGACCTAACTTAACCACATCTTATGAGTTAAATGATAAACCAAGAACTTGGGAGTCCAAATACGATAGCAAGCAGAGGCGATTTGGATCCTTGTGGAGCCAAAGTTCACAGAGAATTCTTGCTGTTGCTTCTTCCTCTAACAGAGGAGGAAGGAGATGCCTTCTGTCTTGTTTTGTTTTTGTTTTTTTTTTTCCAGCACAGCACATGGAGACCTGGTAATTCAACAACCCTGTGTGTCCTTATCACTAAAATCACAAAGCACTCTTTTGCTTCCTAGTGGCTCACAAAATTTCTTCTTATTTTGCTAGTTTGAGTTAGTTGCTTTTAAAACCAAAAGGATAGGGGAACAAGTCCACTGGGAACTTAGAATTGTTTTTTCTACGTGTGATTACCAAATCAAGGCTTCAAGAAGGAACAGAATTTAATAGCAGAGCTTGCTGTCACCAGACATGCTTCTGTCCCCGATGGTATACACCAGGATACATATCAGACCTAAAAAGGCAATAAATGTCTAATTGTTTCATCTCAAACTCAACGTGTTAATCTTTCTAAATGTTAAAATGCCTATGTTGTGTAGCTATTTCTGCATGATTGGATCATTGCTTCCTGGAAAGTACACCAAACTGACAAGTCTCAGGAAACAAGATTCACAAGGCTCCTCTTCCATACCATATAAGCAGAAATGACCACTGACTGCACTACCTGAAAGTTGCAAGCTGTACATGGAGGGCCAGGGATGCAGCTCTCATGAGTCATCTCCTAGCTAGTATGGGCTTTTCTGTGATGGCCCTACCTTTGAACCGCCCATGCTTTTACATGTAACCTCAATGAATACTTCATAGCGTTAGTCTGCCACCTGTGCCCTACTGGACTGAAGATACATTTGTTCTCATCTCCCTAGAAAGGGTGCACAACAGCCTACTACTGTGTGCTAAACTTAATACTGGTTTCTACCACAGGCTCCCTTTTCTTCCTTGTTTCTTTATGTGATACTATGGCATTTCCTCTGTAGACCTAACTGAGTTCTCAGACGGAACTGAGACACTGTGTGTGAGGCATGTGCTGCTCTGTCTGCTCTGGGCCTAGTACTCTGACTTCAACAGTAAGCAGGCTCCATCCAGGCCAAATAACGTTTTCTATCCAACTTCAGAATCTCAAGCTTTCACCTTGAACCCTGTAAAGGCAATGACCTAACAAGATTAAGCGCTCTGTGCCTGTGGACTAAACTAGATACAATATTATAAACAGTGAATGAGTTTCAAAACAACACTGCAAATTAATTGGGGAAATGCAACCTCTAAACAACTAACAAATCCATGAGAGGTACAAGTTCTCATAACAAGTGTTTAGGATTATGGGTTCCATCCCAGCATCGGGTTATCCCACGAGTTTTACATACTCTGAAGAGATACTTTAAAATTCTGTTCGAGTTCTTAGTCAATATAACTAGTGATGGACACAAGCAGATAGATACATATATAGATAATAAATTATTAGCAAATAGATATATAGGCATATAAATAAATAATATATATACATATTTACCTGTTTACCCTTCATACAAGCAGATGATACACAGACAGATTGCTAGATATGTGAATGAAAGAGAAAATGATTTCATAATCAAATACTAATAGACTACGTAAGCCACTAAAAGCTAAAATTTATGTGTAATACTTGCACTCAAGGTCTTATTAAGGCATCTCCCTTACAGATATTCTGGTCATCTAACCACTGTGATCCACAAAGCAGCATTCCTTTTACTTACCCACCTTAAGCAGCACTTGGCCCCACTTCTGAGCAGTCTGCTCTTTACAAGACTGTCTCATAGCAACATTCATCCAGAGAACTTCCAAGAGTGCCAAAGCATCCTTCCTGAGGCTGGGATTAGTCTAGCAGCAAGATGAAACCAGGGGCGAGGGGGAAGTTCAGTGATCTAGAGACTAGATCTTAAGAGACCCAGATCTGCCACAAGCTGGATGGAGCGCAGACTGAATTCAATTAACAAAGCCTTCTGAACAGCTGCTGACTGCCAAGCTCAGAGCCACGGTGCGGGGGCCAATCTCCAGTGTCTAACTGGAGACTCAGAATGGCACTTCTCCAGAGATGGAAGCACTTGTTAAAATAGCATTGCTGTTCTCCTGCTTCTCTTGCCTCTTGCTCTTACTCTTGTTCCCTTGTTCCCCCTCCTCCACCCCTCCATGTGTCCACGGCAGGCCTCTGCTTCTCTATTCTTCTCCCTCTCTCTGCCTTTCTACAGTAAATGCCTTAAAACCAAAAATAAATAAATAAATAAATAAATAAATAAATAAATAAATAAAATGGCATTTCCCAGAATAGACTAACCCATGATCCTCTTTGTTATGGTCCTCACACATACACCACTGCTGTGGGTCTTCCCACTGCTCACTGAGAAAGGCCATGATAGAAATCAGTAAGGAGGGCCAGGAGGAGGGATGTGCATTCATCAGGGCCCCCCCTGAGTCAGCTAGACTCTTCCTAACTCCAAGTCTGAGAGGCTCCCTCCCCTTCTTTCTCCTCCGGAGAGGCACACCCTCTGTGCCACTTTACTGTCTACAGAAACCAATTAGCATTTTGCACACTGCAGCATCCTGAACTGCAGGTCTCACTGTCCCTTCAGCAAAATAGCAGGTGGAAGTGGAATAGATTTGAATGCAAAGGACAGTTATGTAATTTACCTAAGTCCCAGTCCACCTGACGCTGCTAGTCTGCAAGCTGGCACAGCCTAGCCATTAATCACATGCAGGACATCTTGGTACCTGATCATGCTTTCTTCACGGGCTGGAAACTAGCATGGCTCCAAACAAAATCCCTTTAGCTTCTCACTGCCACATGAATGGCCCTGAGAGATAAATTATAACCAAAAAGTCACTCTTATTTTATATATCTGATCTAAACTTTTTCAGGGCCCCTCTTCCTCTGGGGAACAGGAACCTTCCAGCTAAAGCCTCTCTAGCTTTCCCAGTTTAATGGAACCTCCTTCAAGCTGCATGGCTAGAAGCTAAGTGTCCAGTCTTTCAGGGTATCTCCTGCCTAAGTAAGAGGACAGCTTTCATATCCTGGTGGCTGGTGACAAGACCTCAGATGCATGACCTCCTAAGAGGCAAGGAGAGTCTTTCCCGAGAGACAGGTGCATTTGTACAGTCCTGGAACCCAGAGAGACCCTTCCTATCATTTGTGGGAAGCAAGCTGGCACCCAGCCAAAGCTTGTCTTGATCCAGGCCTCTGCTAATCCAGCAGCTAGTGCAGGCTCCAGATCTCCTCCATGGAATTAAACTCCTAGGCTGTCATAACAAGTCATCAAGAACTGTCTGGCTTAAAATAACAGAATTGTGTTCTCTCACTATTCTGGAAGCCAAAAGTCAAACGTTATCAGCAGTACTACCCTGTCTTCTAGGCTCTAGAGAATATTCCTTTCTTGCTCCTCCACCTTGGGAAAGCTCCTGGCTTTTCAGGCTTGGCACAGCATCATTCCAGAGCCTGCACCCTCTTCACGGAGTTGTCTCCCTGTGCTTCTGAGCCACCATTTTTTTGGTCCTGCTTCTATTCAAAAGATCGCCCATTGGCTACAGGCCATGCCTAAATTCATGTTCATTTCCTTTGGAAACAGACATTCGTTTATACCCATGCAGCCCATAATTCCACATAATGTCACAGGATTAGGGGCTTAGAACTCAGACCTTGGAGAGCACTTTTAAATTCATTACAGTCTCTAAGGGTCAGCTGGGAATTGCTGGGCCCCTTAGCTCTCTTGCTCTGTCCTTAGATTGCCAAACACCAAGCATTCTGCCAGGACATGTGATGGAGTGGCACCACCACCCTCTGCTGTTTCACCCCAACTGTTCAGGCACAATAATGTGACTGAATTTCTCTGTACCCACCAGGAAGCTTAGACAAGAGTCATTCTCCTAAAAGAAAAAAAAAAAAGACTAAACAAAAATTGCTCATATATCTAGCAAGCCATCGACTCCTTTCTTCTCTAGTCTCCTTCAGCCATTTTTCTTTCCTGCATTAAGGTGCACAGGCCATCTCACTTCCTTAAAAGTAGTGGAGTGGATGTTAAATGACATCAAAATCAAAAAGCTTGAGGTAGGACTCCACTTCTGACATTGATATAGCCTCAGACTGCTCCCAACTAGAACACTTTAATCTCACAGTAACCATGAGAACTATCTATCTAGACCTTCAGTCAATGACAAGGCTTTCTCTTCCCACCAAGGAGGATTCCCACACACAAGCAATTCTCACCTAGACATAGTTCTGATGCCCCATCTAAGATAAAAGCCATCCCCAAGTTTCACCTATAAATACCGTCGGTGAGATACCTATCAGTATCTTGGCCCACTTCACATCTCAACTCAACTCTGCAAGCCACATACTGAGCAGTTTCATGGTGAACGCTGGGCCATACTCATTAAGTTAATGAGCGCATCCTCTGACAGCCATCCAGAGTTAATCCCACCATCGTTACATGATGGATCCCCAAGGTTCCTCGTAAGTCCTGTTGTCATGGAGACAGATTTTCCATGCTCCCTATGCAACCTCTGATGAAGCCACACCACCCACACTTTATCTACTCCCATCCCCTTTGAACAGAC
Organism: Mastomys coucha; assembly: GCF_008632895.1. Taxonomy (NCBI): domain Eukaryota; kingdom Metazoa; phylum Chordata; class Mammalia; order Rodentia; family Muridae; genus Mastomys; species Mastomys coucha. The sequence continues at coordinate 95,743,043 of NW_022196913.1, forward strand.
CCCTCTAGGCTCTCAGAAACAAACCTCTCTTCAATCCCCACCTCTTCCCTGAATACCCCAGATATCAGCACCCTCTCCCTAAAATGTATCTGTCTCTGTTCCACATGCCTCTCAAGCATGAGTAATAGTTTTCCCCTTCATAAACCTGGGTCTCATGGTCTGGAGTTGGGACAGAGACATTTGCTCTTCTACAATGTTTCTTCCAAGTCATTTCTCTTTCGTGCCTCATTGTGAAACAAGCAACCCCATTTGAAGTTAACTTTACCCAACATTCTCATCACTTACTTTGGCTTCTCCCAACCCTCATCACTTCATAATGGTAGAGAACGTCAACACTGGCTACTCTACCTTTCTCTAATCTCTCTTCTTATTCTGGGTGAGTTTAGGCTGTACAACACTGAGTTGGTCATTCAGCTCCTTCTATTCTTAACTCCAGCAACCTTTGACTTTACCCCAACCCAGCCACTCAATTACATGAAATAAATCAGTAAGTCTCCATCAAGTAGTATCAAACAGAAAGCTGACAGTTTCTGTTTATCCTTCTATTTAGTTATCTGCCATCTATACAAAGCTTTTTATATTTACCAGGTATATACCACCTACAGTGGAAGACCTGGCCAGCAAGCCCTGCCTGGAAACTTTGGGCCTATCCAGCAATAATAAATCATGATTGCTGTAAGCCGCCAAGTTTTTTTTTTGTGTGGTGTAGGGTACATGCATGCATGTGTGTGTGTGTGTATGTGTGTGTGTGTATGAACATGAGTGTTGTGCATGTATGTATAACTGTGCATATTCACCAGCGTGTGCATTCATGGAAGACAGAAGTAGGCTTCCAGTATTTTCCTCTACGATTCTCTGCATTATCTCTGGCCACGTGGTCTCTCATTGACCATGGAGCTCTCCATTTTCCTAGGTTAGGAAACCAGGGAGCCTCCTCTATCTGTTTCTCCTTCCCACCTGAAAGCACTGGGGAATTGATTTCACATGAGGCTGTGTGGTTTTAACCTAGCTTTTTACTGGGAATCCAAACTCAGGTCCTTCCGGCTTGAGCAGGGAGCACTCTGTGCACTGAGCCATCTCCTAGGCCCACTGAGCCATCTCCTAGGCCCACTGAGCCATCTCCTAGGCCCACTGAGCCATCTCCTAGGCCCACTGAGCCATTGGGATTTTGATTGCTTTGTTACCCAGTAATAGAGAGCTGCAATACATTTTTAAAATGACTGTAAGGAACCATTATTCTGTATGGGTGTGAGGACAGTGAGGCTCCATAAAATCTTAACATGTTCAAAGGTGTGCAGCTATGGTGGATTCCTAGAGCCATCTAATATGGAACTAAGCCCATGTCAATGACAGGACCCACATTCTTCCGACTAGACACACGGTGTCCTGCTTAGTTAAGAGGTTCTGATGAATCTGGCACCTGTTCAAATTACCCGGGGCCTTTCCTTTTCTGGTTATTAAATCTCTAAAATGCTGCCCTTGCCTGGGAGCACAGAATGAGAACAGACAAGAATTCTAATCAGCTTTGGAGATGTTGAAGTCTTCCAAGTATAGGAAACAACATTACCCCCGCCCCCCAGCTTTGCTTTCCTGGCTACCCAACCTGGCTTGCTCTAGATATAATCAGCACTTGAGGCAGAGCCACAGAAGTGACAGCTGGCCCTGCCAGGTCTCCATGGCATGCCGAAGCACTACCAGAATCAGGTGTCAGCGGGAATGCCCCACAGGCCAAACAAAAACCACACCGGCAGTCACAAGTTTCCTTTCCTCCCGTACCCCTCATCTTTTTCTCACCTCGTAGTTTTTGCTCTCTGCTTTATTGCTTTGGAATGCCCCTCAGAGTATTCTTTTGGAATTAAATGTCCTCGTTTAATTCAATGTTTTCCTCTTGCAAGAGAGTTTTATTTTCTGAGCTTGATGCTGGACAGTCAAGGAGATGATTTTATTTTTCAAGACTCCCTTGTGTCTCCATGGTTAAAGGCATGACAAACTCACAGTATGCCCTACCAATTATGGAGACTCTGCCTCAAGCCTAGATGGGGGAAACAAAGTGATTCTGCATAAATTTCCATCCGCACATTCATAGCGGGCAAGGCAGTGACCCAATTCTGCCGGAATGGATGTTGATCCTTTAGGGCAAGGGATGAAAAGACTTGACATCAATTTTTCCAAGGGTTGAGGACATGGTATCTTTGTGCCTTTGTGGCTGAATCTGGAAATGACTTCCTTACCTTAGCCTCCTTTTCAGCAGGATACCCTTATGTTGGTGTCTTAGTTGGGGTTTCTATTGCTGCAACAAAACACCATGACCAAAACTTAAACCTACACATTACTGCTCATCACTGAAGGAAGTCAGGACAAGATCTCAGCAGGGCTGGAACCTGGAGGCAGGAGCTGATGCAGAGGCCATGGAGGGGTGCTGCTTACTATCTTGTTTCCCATGGCTTTCTCAGTCTGCTCTCTTATAGAACCCAAGACTATTAGCCCAGAGATGGCACCACCCACAAGGGGCTGGGTCTACCCCCATTGAGCAATTGATTGAGTAAGTGCCTTACAGCTGCACTGCATGGGGGCATTTCCTCAACTGAGACTCCCTCCTCTCTGATGACTCCAGCTTGTGTCACATTGACACACAAAACCAGCCAGTACAGTTGCCATTCTCAGTTCAGCTTTTCTTTTTAAGGGAATTTTTATTTTTATAAGCTGAAGCTTTCAGTGGTTGGGGATCTACCCTCAAGAAACATTCCCTACTGTTCCAATGCAAAGGCACGGAGTTTCTCTTTGATGGCCCTAGTCTCTTTTCCACCTACAGATGCTTGTTGGCACCCATTCTGCAAAGTCAGATGCCAGCCACGTCCACTCACCTTTCCTTACACACAACTTATATCTTTCTGCTTTGAATTCTCATTTTAGATCTCAACAAATGCAGTGAGCAATGAAGACGCTACAATCTGAATATGAGGCTGTCTTGAAATTTTCACTACCCAACAAAATTAAATCCGTAACTTTTGAACTCAGCTTCGTTCAAATTTTCAGGACCTTGGCAGAATGCAGCCAGATCTTCTACCATAATATAACATAAAAGGGGCTTCAAACCCCCTTTCTCATAAAGTCCTTGTTCCCTCCCCATGAAACCTTATGAGCATAGCTTACAGAATTCTAGGACTTCCCTGAGCTACAGTTCCAAAATCATCCATATTCCTCCAAAAAGGAAGTCACTAGTCCTAGACCTAGGAAAAGAACTAGTTAGTACTTAGTAAGCTTATAAAAGAAATGTGTACCCCCTATAATGATAGACTTCCCTCAATAGCCCACTCCTCCTAAGCATCTATCATCTTCTAAAACAGTGTCATCAAGTGGGGCCCAAGTGTTCAAACACATGAGCTTCTGAGGGACATCCTACATATAACTCAAGACTTGAATGAACTATGGGTATTTTTTGGAGTATATGTATATATGCTGTTAATGTCTATTTTATGTATTTTTTGTGTATGAATCAAATAAGAGGATGCATGTCAATTACTGAGAGTGGTGCTTGGAATCTGACATGTGCTCAGTAGCTAGTGGTTATTCTGCTGGTCACAGGGGTGGCAGTAGAAGTTCAGAGCAGTTTTAAATTCTAAGCACTGGAGGAGGAAAGCCCGTGTGATTACTATATACTGTTTATTTCCTTTCATAGCAGTGGGTGCTGACAGGAGGCTTTCATAGAAAAGTCTTTCCTTACCCTTCCAGCAAATTACAAATCTTAACACCCATAAGCATCATCCCAGAGATTCAATAACTCCTACAGCTACAATCCCTACCCAGCTTTCTCTCAGGGAAATAAAATATCTGTTGAGTATTGGTTAGTTTCAAAGTCAAAGCCTGGCATCATTGTTTCCAGGAGCTGTGGCATTGCTCCCTACTTGAGGATTAATGACCAATGGCCCCATGCTGGTCTCTTACATATGCTAGCTGCGTTTCTGACAGAGCACCTCTGCCAACATTGCCAATTTACTCCTGAGTGCATGTACTCTTCACTCACTTTCTCTCTCTCTCTCTCCCTCCCTCCCTTCCTCCCTCCCTCCCTCCCTCCCTCCCTCTCTCTCTCTCTCTCTCTCTCTCTCTCTCTCTCTCTCTCTCTGCATAAAGTAGAAGTCAGGCTTGGGTTGGCAATCATAAGATGTCTCTCTTACTCCTTCCCCCCAGGGATCTCTGTCTTAATCTAAGAGACTGGTAGGCAGCTGTGCCAACCTCTAGCATCTGTCATCACTTCAGCAAATGCTGTTCATATTTCCTTAGAGATAAATGCCACAGCATGTCCTCATTCTCACCACATTACTCACTGCCAGAGGAGAATGTTACAGAGTTTCAGGTAACAGTGATGGGTAGAACAAATGTGTTTATCCCCCTTCATCAAAAGTCTCAATGGAAACATAGTAAACATTGGCTACGGGCATTGTATCAATGGCAGAGAAGATAGAGAAGAGCTTGGTGGGCTAAGATCTAGAGATCTGGAAAACCTATAAGACAGTAAGAACTCATTTAACAGACCTGAGAAAGCTGGCATCCAAGCCAACAGTGGGAACAACTCAAGAAGCTGACCAATTTGCTTTGCAGAATCTTGGGTACCACTCTACACCAAAGTGATGTAAAAAACAATTTACCAGCAATCAGTTGAAAGAGTACTCAAGACACAAGGAGACTTTTCAAAGTTTCCCATCATATCCCTCCCCCAAACCAAGAAGAGGTAAGAACAACAGAGCATGTTAGGGCTAATCATCTCTAATTTCAAAGACAATATTAACTTAAAGATACAATACTGAACATTTCAAAATAGAACTCTTCAGATTCAAGATAAGTCTGGATCTCTCCATAACTCTTCTAGAAGTGAACTGCTGCAGAGGAAAACAGGCCGGGGATCTGTAGAAAGGAAAAAAGCATTAACTAAACGAATGAGTATTTCATGTGTGAAGGGTCTTGCTATGACTTGAATCTCTTTTGTCCCTTAAGATCTGATGATCTCTTTGGTACCTGGAGCAGCAATGCAGGAGGTGGTAGAACCTTTAACAGATGAGGAACTAATGAGATCACTGAGGGGAGATGGCTCTCAGAAGCAATTAAGACTTATTATCTCATGGTTCTGGTAAGGGTAAGTGGTTTTAAAAAAGAAAGCAAAGCAGACTCAATTCCAGTCCAGCCTAGCCTTCTATACAGTCATATGGTCTCTCCTTCTCATATATGTTGACAATATAATGTTATCCACTATGCCATGCAATACATAAAGAGGACCAAGCACCTGCTGGTACCCATGCTCTTGAACCTCTAGAATGTGGTTGAATAATTCTGCCTCTTTTTTAAAATAATAAAATATGCAATCACAGGTGTTTTGTTGGCACAAACAAAAGGTCACCTTTCTAAAATTATAGGGTAAACCAAGAAAAAGAATGTGAGGAAGCTTTGAAATAAGAATATCAATCTAGCAGTGAGAAAGGGGAGTCCTGGGGATACAGGGAAAGGGGTTTGAGTATAGTTGTGAAGTTAGACTAGAGTTAAGAAGGGGGAAAAAGTAGTCCAGGTGAGAACAGATCAGACGGGCACAGGAAAGATGACCAAATGACATGATAGCATGCCTGACGTGAACTAATGCACTAGAGAGAGATTTAAACTATTAAGCAGTTTGGGATGAATTAATGACAGAAATCAAAGTGGTGCTGACTTCAAGCTATCCTGATGCCAATCAAAACAACAGAAGCAATCATGCTTCTTTTGTCAAGAGTGTTCGTGTAGATGGGATATTGTATTCAGTAATGATTAGCCTGAGCGAATTACAAGTGGGATAATGACTGTACCAATGTGGGAATGATCAGTAATTGTGAAATAGCTGCCATAATTGGAGCCGAAATATAAGGCTAAAAGTTATCCATACACTTAGCAGTGACACAAAGGTCCTGTCAAAATAACCAATGAAAGGTGTTGCATCGGCTGTTTCTAGGAAACAGGGAATTGTGGGGGCTGGAAGTATGCTGGTTTTCAGCTGGACTTTTGAAATTGTTTGATCCTGAAAGTTACTATGTGTAAAACTTTGATTAAAAAAAATAGAATGAAGTTTTTAAATGATCCTGCATCCACAACAAATTAAAAGATTGATTTTAATGTGCCTCCCCTTTGCATTGAGCACAAATACACACAGAGAGCCATTTGGATGGTCCATTCTGTGAAGCATCTAAAGGCATGACAATATTTCAGGGAAGTGTTAATGATGGCCTATGCCAATCTGTCTTTTGCAAATAATTTATCAGTCAAGTACACTAATTAGAGATAGGAGAAGCAATTGACATAACAGCCCATCAATCAACAGCATTTGCTGCTCATCTATTGAATACAGCAGTAGACATCCAACATTCTGGGAACTGAAAATAAACAAGGATATGATATAGTTCCTGGCACTAAAATCTTATTATTCCAGGAAACATATGGGGCATGAACATCTATAAAGTTAGATGGGAGTCCAAATTTATAAATACCATGTTACTAAAAAGTTAAAGTTACAAACTGACGCCTGTAACTTTTGTGAAAGTACAGATATATTGTTTAGAAGAAAGATAGCACATGATGCAGAGAATTAAGCTCTGCAAAGGAGGTCTGGAAAAGTCTAGAAAGATGGCCTGGATTTGAACGTAGAAGGTAAAATGGGAAGACTTTAACATGTGGATCCAGAAAAGCAAGAGGCAATCTTGGTACCCTGAGGAGATTGCAGGGTCTACACAAACAACTAAGGAAGTAGGTGTCTGCTCACCAAAATCAAAGGCAGTTAGATGCTGGCCTGCAGAAAACAACTCAATCCTGTCACCTCTAGTGACGCCAAGACTCCAGTCAGTTGTTCAGGGAAGACGTGTGTCCATCATTTATTGACATCAGCAAGTCTCAGGGAAGTTTCTGATCCATGTGACGGTCCAGAATTCCCTGGTAATAGCAATTGCCTGTTATCAAAATTACTAATTGGGCATTGCAGAGACTCTTCCATAAACACTAAAAATGCACTTGACAATTTCTGCATGTCAATGAAGACACAAGGCTGTGGCTAATTGGAGAAGATGTCCATTCAGGAGATGTAAATTTATATTACATAGTAAGAAAGTTCAAACACAGTACTTCGCCAACAGCCTTCCAACTAAGATTAAAGCTAATTCAATTCAAGGAAAGGAAAGAGATAAACAAGTTAACAAGCATTTTTTTTTTACATCTATGTAATGCTTAGATTTTTTTTAACGAAAACTATATCTGTGAGAAGTCAAACCATCCTATGCAAAAATATCACCTGATTAAGTAAAAAGTGTAACAAGTACTTAAAATACAAATCTGTTTGATTTACAGTTGAAAACCCTGAATGGAAATATAAGTATATAATCTTCAGGTCACGAAGATGTAATGATGCTGTATCCATCAAAGCCCAGAAGAGGGCAGCCAAGAGCTGCTCCGGTGGACTCAGCCCCATACCCACCCCCTTGGCACCACAAAGGTCAATCCGCCCTCACCCTGTGCACTGAGGAGCCCAGAATCAACTTATAAAGACGTAAAAGTTCGTGAAAGATGCAGATGTGGAGAACGTGGGCCAAAGGAGCCCAAGGCAGATGAAGTGCCTGAACAAGAACCATGGAGAAAACAGAATGGAAAACAAAGATAAGTAGCCAAGGGTTGGAGGAACACTTTCATTCTGGAGGCCAGCCACTCTCATCAAAACTTCCCATGGCTCTCTGCTTCCCACCACAAAAGCTCGGCCTAAAACAAGGTCCCGCTATCATAGAGCCCTAACATTTTTGGGCTTCAATGGGTTTTTCGTTACACATTCAAGGTTCCGAGCAAGCCAACGTTATTATTCCCTATGACTTTCATTCTCTATGTCTTTATCTCTCCTGCTTCTTCATTTCTTCATCCAAACAATAAGTCCATGTCCATGACCTGAAGGAAGGAAACACGATGTAGCAGAGGACATTCTCCTTCAAAGCTGCCACGATGAGGCCGATGGTAATATACGTGTCATGGGCTACAGTGGACACAAACAAGGAGGTTAGAAGCCAAATCCTGGCTGCTAGAAAAGGCTTCTTGGAGGAGGTGGCAATATCCCTGGAGTCCCCTGACATCTATTCTCCACATGCCTAATCCTTCAGTGCACGCTGGAACCATTTGTTATTTTCATCTGCCTCTCTGCCTTTTCTGACTTATTTTTCCCTCTGCCCTTTTAGAAATATGCTCCTCATTTTCTTTAGAGCTTGATAGGTACACAGCTCTGGGCAAACCTTGAGTCCATGGTAGGAGGAATGTTGCTAAGGAAGTATCTCTCCAGACCAGTCAATCAGGTCTCTTCCCTAGACCCCACACCCTCTATGAGGAATGAAGGTAGCTCCCTCCTTCTCTAGACTAGATGAGTCAGCCTGAACAGCAGAGATGCTTTCAGACACATAACAATATCTTTTGTCTCATAGAGGATTCTGAGATAATAAACTGAAGACAAAGAGAAAATAGAGGGAAGAGGGGGAGAAAGAAAGGGGGGAGACTTGACCCACTCAAATCCAAGAATTCAGCTGCCCTGAATTAGAGCTAGGCCTGTGCTCAACTGCATAGCAAGAACCCAGCTCATCCAAAGTGATATTTACTTTTCTTGAGTGGACTCAAAAGACCAGAAGCAAGATCTGCTCCAGGCTCCACAGAGACATCAAAGACCAGTGTCTCCGTGGAGTCTATTAGGAGGATCTCATCATACTCTCAGGAGAAGACCACATCCACATTCCAGACCAGAAGGGAAAAAGCATGTGTCCTGCCTGGCTTTGCCGTCTCCTCTCCACATGGCTGCATACTCATCCCCAAAAGGAAATTCCTTGAAAATAGAGGTTGCATTTCTTAATTTCAATCCACTAGCCTGATTATTGATTGAATTTCATTGGCCCATGTCCATTCGATATGACTGCACAGGAGAAAACGAAGCTCACATCCCCCCTCCTTTTCTTGGGACATGTCTGTCACAACCCATAATTCATCTTGACACTATCCTTCTATGAAAGCCAATCTTTCTTTGCCCTTTTGCATCCAGTATTTTCTTCTAGATGGCTCCAGAGTAACACAGTCAGAGAAACTTTCGAAGGGCTACATGCAGTAAACTAAATAACTGTTAAAGCAATCTACTTCCAAACCAACATTGCTCAGCCCACCCCCCCAGGGTCCAATGGCCGTATCCCTCACATGGCTTCACCTTTAATTATGTGTCTGCTGCTGTTAGGTTTTGCTTGAGTTTTAGCATCCATGTGCAACAACAAAACTTTATTGAACAGCTAGTGGATGCCGAGTGCTTTAAATACTTGAAGAATGTACCCAAGGGAAGGACAGGGCCTTGTGCTTTGGGTGAAGCTTGGATTGATTTCTTACTGTGTATATTATTGCTTTGCCTTTAAGATGGTAGTGAAGGAATTTGGCATATAATTTTCAAATACATGTATATCTATTTGAAAAAGGTGAAAAATTGTATATACATATATAATTATATATATCCATATATATGTCTATAATTTCATGTGGGAGAAATTCCTGAACATGATGACTGCAGACTCTTACAGAATATACGTTGGTGAATGAAGTCTAGGGACAAATAACTTTTGTTTGACCTTGGAAACCACAGATATTTTTAAATAATCTTCCCTTCACTAAGATTCTCTTCTGCACTCACCCTTACACATCAAAGTCCAGAACCCTGTTGTGCAGCCCTTCCCAGGCCTTCAGCCATTACCCTGAAAAGCAAAAGGTAACCAGAGAGAAATAGACTTCCCACAGCAGGTGTGCCCACCACTGCACCAGGTGGCAATGGTGCCCATAACAGCAGAGGGAGCAGCTGCTTCCATTGGCAGTTTTATTTTTTTATTTTTTAAATTTTAATCTGTTTTTTATTTTAAACAAATAGATGTATTAATTTAATAAATATTGACAAAACTGCAACTTGTAGAACAGCAAATGAAAATAATAAATGACAGAAACCAATAATAATCACCAAAATGGACCAGTTTTAAGATGGCACTCTCTAAGGACCCTGAACAAGAAATATCACCTGTCTTCAGTATCCAAAGCCTTGCAAGAAGTAAGTGAATATTGTATATTTGGACATGGTAATAATGGATAGAGATGAATACACACACATACACACACACACACACACACACACACACACACACACACCAGGCACGGTGCTTGATTGTTGGTTCAGTTGTCTCCTCATGTTCCCACCAAAACTTGCCTGTGTGGTGTTCACAAAAGCATCCAGTGTCATTGAGAAACTTAACCTTTATTTTAATTAATTCCAATGTAAAATTTTATAATCTAAAGTTCAGTTATTAGAGAACTTGAAATCTGTTTGAAATAAAATAAGGAGAGAATGTATTTGTGGGTTTTTTTTCAGCTTTAAGTTTTACAAACCTGAAATACAGATTAATTTTTTATAAAAATGCATTGTCCAGTTGAAATGTAGGTGAAATTCATAGCATACTCTGGGTATTTCATCTAAACATGCAAAATATCTTATTCATAATGTTTCTTCAGGCAATATGTACAAATAATATCTTGGATGTCTTGGTCACACTAAACATGTTACCAACATTGATGTCACATGTTTCCATTTCCTTTTATAGTGTAGCCACTACAAACTTTATCTGCCTGTGTTTATTACTTGAGAAAGATTTATTTTAACTCAGGGTTTCCACCCAGCCTGGTTCCTGAGGGCAGAAGCTTGGGGTTCGGTAGAGACTCCTCATGCATCACACGACAGGAACAGACAGACAGAACAGGAACAGCAGAAATCAGACAGGTATAATGTTTGAAGTCTTTTTCTTAATAACCCACTTCCCTCAGACGAGTCCCACCTTCCAGAGTTTCTTCACTCCACAAACAGTGCTGCTGGCTAACTAACAAGCATTTAAACCGTGAGCCTATGAGGGCCAAGTCAGACTGAAGCAGACCACATGAATCCCATTTCTTTTGGATATACTCATGGATAGCAGTCTTCCCAATTATTTCTCCAGTTGTCTCTTGCATTTGGAAATCAGCCACCCCTGGGGGAGAGGCTCGCCCAGAATCAACAAGAGAGCATCTCTCCTCCTGGTTTCATTCCTGTTGCTGTGACAAAGCAACCTGGGGGAGGGCTGGTTTATTGGGCTTACAATTCCAAGTTACAGCTTACCGTTGTAGGGAAATCAAGGCAGGGGCTCAAGATAGCTTTTCATATCACATCAAAGAGCACATGGAGAATAAGTCCACACATGGTTACTTGCTCAGACTGCTTTTTATACTCTATTCAGTTCTGAGCTCACCCTATGAAATGGTGCCACCAACCTTCAGAGTTGGTAGTGACCCAGTTTTTAAAAAATGCCTCACAAGCATGACCACAGATTAACTTTATCTAAGAAACACCTCATTGAGATTCTCTTTCTGCATAACAAAATAACCATCCTCAGCAGAATCTGCTCAGCATTCAGAGGCTTCAGCCATGGTAAGGAACAGAGAGAGGTAAGAGTAGGAAGGGCACTTCAGACTCCTGTCTCTGATACCAGGGTCCCAGCCAGGCATAGGATTCTTAAAGACCCACAAATAGTCCTCTTGGCATCCAGAGATGAGAAATACATGACCCTAGCCCTCCAGGGATACATGACTCTGTAGAATGGGGCCATTCAGAAGCATCTAATTCACTCAAAGAAGAAGAGACTCTCCAAAGACAAGGAAACATGGGTACAAAGCTGCAGTGCCGTCAGGCGTCTCTCCAGTTAGCATTCATGGAAGCTCTCTATAGCGTGGTAGAGATCAGCCCACTGCTGATCCAGGTACATGAGCTTTGGCATCCATTCCCTCTCTCTCTGAGCCTTGGTTTCCATCTGTAAAACCTAAAAGGGTTTGAATGGCCTCTATTTAAGAGTACAATGACAGCTGCCTTTCTTCTGTATCACATTGGCAGGCAAGTGGGATTCCAATCAGATCTGTGGCCAAGGCTTCATAGAAGAAGTTCATTTCTATGTCTAGCTTCTTAGTCCAAGACAGCCGAACTATAGGGCAAACATTCAGTAAAGCTATACAGGAAAGACTGACTGCCAGAACAGGGCTTTGCTCAACAGGATCAGTGAGTGATAAGTACAGCCTACTTTCCCAGGATGTATTTTCATGCCTCGGAGAGTCCTATTTCTCTTCCAGGAGGCCCTGAGATGGAAATGCACAAGATGGCCTTGGACCCACATCACACATCATGAATGCCAACAGACCTGGAACATCTAGACACACAGCTTTCCAAGGTTCCAGTGCTCTGGAGACTGGGTGAAATCATGGGAGCAAGTAAAAGAGAGAGCCCTGCCATCCAACCTAGAAGTCCACAGACTCCCAGCTCTAATCCTGGACAGCCAACAACTCCCTCAGCCTTAGACAAGGAGTGTGTGTGTGTGTGTGTGTGTGTGTGTGTGTGTGTGTGTGTGTGTGTGTGCGCGCGCGCGCGCGCATCCAGGCATCAGGAACAAAGGGGAAACTTCACTGTGAGTGAAAAAAGGTCTCACTTTCCCAAAGCTTACATCCAATTCTAAGATAATAAACCAAAAAGACATGTTGGCCAAGTTTCCCACCAGCCACAAGAACTGGAGTGGCATTCTATCAAGCTCAGAAGAACAAGTAAGTGCCAAGTATCCAAGAGGAGATGACCCAAGAGAATCAGGCTGCTTCTCTTGGGGACACTGAGTGCTATTCCAGATGCCTCCAATCTTTGGGGGGCCCTTCAACAGCAGAAAGCTGACACTTCTATGCTCTTGGGACATAAAGCTCTTTCCAAACGACTCCACGCCTGGTTATCCCTCTACACGGCTCTTGCATTGTGACCATTAACACAGAGCAGTGAGCTGCCGCTCTGCCATTTCACAGGTCTCTTCTCCACATGAGGCAGGAAACACATTGAGGTTTTTCTCTTATCCCCTGCAAAGCTGCCAGGCAGTCTCTAAATGGGAAGGATCCCTAATGCTCATGGTGTTCAGCTTCCTCTGTTGTACCCCAGAGGCTTTTGCCAAACTGATGAGCATTTATCAGCCCTTAAGTCTTCATTGTTGGAAAGCAGGACATTAAAACCAACGTTTAGGTCGTTTTCTGTTTGGTGGTCAACTGAGACTCCAACACAGCAAAAGCTGTCCACACCCTATCTCTGAACCAGGTGTGAGTCTGCCATGACTGCAAAGGATATAGTAAAGAATATATTCTCGAATCTCAATATATCCACCTACAGGGCCTTAAAAGGTGGGAAGAGGGACTAGACAAGGATCTAGGGAGAGAGCAGCCAGTGTCTTGACTCCAGTTCTCATGTGAAGGCAAGGCTTCAAATCTAAGAACACAGAGACTAGGGAGTCCAGTGTCCGACTCACTGTGAAAAATCTGAAGGGCCAGAAATAATGGCTGGCTGTATGCACCGAGAGACAAAGGGTAGAGCCTTGAAGACCCTTTGATTCTCAAGTTTTTAGGGATGAAGCATGCCTGACAGTTTTTTGAGAACCAGAATTGGCCTAAGATGCATAGCAGCCGCATGCCAGGGGCTTGAGAGAGACCAAGTGGAGCTGCGACAGAAGGGACTCATACCCCTGCTCAAGCAAATGTGCCCCACTGTTAGAGAAGAGGGGGGTGCTACATGGATTATCAACCAAAATCCCCATGTGTATGACAGAGAGACTGCTCTCAAATCCAGGTGGCAAAATCCTGCCAGTCCAATCCTTATCTCTGCCCTCCAGTCCTAAATCCTGAAGGTATCAAAGGGGATGTTCAAGAAGCTGAAGAGGGAGCAGAGAGCCAGGTGAAGAAATCAAAGACCCAGCAGCCCACTGACCCAGTACACGGCAGGGGCCAGATAGGTGTGGCCAAGCTGGGAGAGAAAGAAGCTCACTTTTAATCAAAACTGGAAGGGGTCGGTTTTCCCCTGAAAGGGCAACTTCAAAACTAAACAAGGCCAGAGGCTTTTGTGCACCAAGAGACAAGGTGGCTTTTCTCAGCTAAAACTGACTTTAAAAAAATAAATAAATAAATTCATGTCATATTTATCAAGAAATAGGACTTAAAAAAAAGAAAGAAACGAAAAAGAACGAACTTGACAGGAGCCCTGAAAAGCAGCAAACTACAGCTCATTTCCGTTCCATCCTACAGCTCCCTGCTCGTTCAATATGATGGCAAAACACACACAATTTCCAAATTGGGATCATATGTTCCATGGTATTCAAATCTTTCCCTCAAAGAATAATACATCATCAAGTTTTTCTCTTGGAAGAAAATATTCATCTGCAAGTTGAGCATACCACCATCTGGAAATGCTGTAATTTATTTGCTCAATATCTTATCCAATGTTTGCTCTTGCAAATCAGGCTGAAATCAAATATCCTATGCATGAATCTTTGTATACATATTTGATTCCTTCCTAAGGATAAATTCCAAGAAGTGGGATTGCTAAATTAACAGATAGAAGCCTTTTTAAGCCATTCTGTCTCTATCATCAAAGAGACTGGAGGTCTACAGACACGTTTTGGCTGAGTCAGGCTGAGATGATGGAAAAGGCCTTGCAGAAATTAAGGCTGTGCATCCTTGCTGGGTGACAGGGACACCTCAACCATGACTGCTAAGGGGGTTAACACAGAGCTATAATATAAGCGAAAATTACACTTAAGCCAATCTAAGGTTGTGTTTTCTACTATTATACACAATTACAGAGAATTCATTGCATATACTGGGAACTCATTTCTTGGGGACGATGTGGTAAAACCAGAGTGTTGATGTCATACACTTGGCCTGTGCTTCATCCTGCACTGCCTTAAGGAACAGGTCACCTCTGTATATCCTAAGTCTCATCATCCACAGACCTTCCAAATCAAATTGACTCTGAAAATGCTTAATACAATGCCAGGACATTGTCCACAAAAGATGTCACTAGCTATCACTTTCTGCCCTTTGCTTCAATGGAAGAGCTGAAGCCACACACCCCCAAAAAAATCAGTCATTTTTGACATTTTAACTGTAACACACAGAAGGGAGGAGGTGCCATTGGCCTCTCTGGTAAGGATCAGTGATGCTTCTAAACTTCCATGCATAAGAGGGAGACTCATGGAAACAAACCTTATTGCTGTTGACTTATAGCAAGCCTGGTTATCTGAAGGGGCTGGACAGTATAGGGCATTAGGGCTTTACCCTTCAGATAACTTGAAGTTCTTGGCTAATGGGACTGGCCTGACATGACAGTGTTCTAGTTTTGATTCACAGGAACCAACTACAGTTTCTGTTTGCCTGTCTATAACCTTCCTAAAATAAGGACTCATGTTTGAGGGGATCTTATGACAAAACACCAGAAGCTCTCAGATTGAGAGGCCCTGACTTATTCCAGTTCTGGGATTTACTCAATACCAACTGTCCCTTTCAGATAAGCTCCCACCCTGCTGTATAACGTATGGCATTTCCTTCTTACTATTAGAGTTGATCCAGTGTATGGGACAGGTAGTTTTAGATAGACCTTTGACCAGCATGTACAATCTGAACCTCAGAAGGACCCAGTGCCCAGTTGTATGAGCAGGTGTTGACCGCAGTGATGTTGTGTAACCACTGTAGTGCCAGAGACGAGCTAAGTCCACATTGATTTGTTCCTCACAGGCTTTGAGGTGCCTGGGACAGTTCTGTTCCAGGTTCTTGGTCATAATCAGCATTGCTTCATGTATCTTATTTTGGATACAAGATAGGATGGCTCTCATACATGGATTCTTATCATAGGAGGGTTCCAGATGGTCAAGGTTTGCTCCCATGAGTCTTTATCAGAATGCAGAAGGAAATGGCTCACATCTAGCAGTCTTCAGCTTCATTCCAGATGCAGTCAGGGTTCTCAGATAGGTCCCTCACTGAGTTAAGACCCAAGCAGCAGCTGCTGCCAAACCTTATGCTCACAATGGCCTTTCCCTGACTACACTCAATGAAGTCCTGTCCCTCCTCCAATCCCCAGTTCACTTCTTCCCTTTCTTCGAAGTCCACTCACTCAATCAGCCCTTCATTTTGAATGTGACATCACTGTGCAGAAAACTACCCTCTAGACAACTTCTCTCACAGAATAATCTTTATCTCTGCATTCAGAGGTAGTGTTCTGGGTGACATAGGCCATGCTCATTCTCTGATGCTAGAACCAAGGAACTCACTAATTGTGGGATGAATGAGCAATTCTGTAAGTGAATGATTGGATGGATAGATGGATGGATGGATGGATGGATGTGTGTGTAGATGGATGGATGGTTGGGTGGATGGATAGATGGATGGGTTTGTAGATGGATGGATGGTTGGGTGGATGGATGGGTAGATGGATGGATGAATATACTTTTCCTCAGCCTACTCAGACAGTTGACTGCCTCCTCAATAGTCATCTTCTTCTTCTTAGGAAACAAAACCCGGATCTCAAACTGAGGATGTTATTCTTCACCTCTCAGCCTTCCTTACAGATAAACTTGGTGAGTGACTTCACTGCAGGCATGGCAAGTGGCTTCCATGTCTTCCCCTCGCTCTATGTCATCTGCTTTTATGGCATGAATGTTAACAGCCATATTAGACTAAGGAGATGGGAGGTATATGTAGAAGAATAGAAAGACAGAAAGTTTCTGAGTCTTTGAAAATTCATGAAATTGCCTTAGCAACCCCAGAGTATCCATCTCAAAGATTACATTCTAAAAGACCGTAGACACCTTAAGGATGCTTATGCTACTGTGTTGGAGTTTCTTGTTTATAATCAGGCTAAACCCTAAGCATGCTTCCATGGGTCCCCCAAGTTCATTGAGTGAACACATCTTTGTCTACATACTTTAATCATTCACATTCTTCCAGAAGTTTGGATGCCCCTACCGTGGCCTTAAAAGACTGTAGGAAAAGAAAAATAAAATCTCTGACACCAAGCTCAGTCTCCACACTGCTGCCTCTAGCCTCTGTTTCCACTAAAAACGTAGAAGAAAGAGATCAAGTTTTACCACTAAAAAAAAGTTCCAGGAAAACTTTCTACATTCAGTTGCCAAGCCTCCTAGTAACAGGTGGACTCTATCCGGTCTCCTTCTGGGCAATATTAATATTTTACACTTGGAAGCCAAAGTCCTTGAGCACAGCTGTTACCCTCCACTGGTTCAAACTCCCCATTTTACATGAAAGACAACCCTTGAACCCACCTATCCAACCTTAGCATCCATAGCTGACCTTGGTTCCCTTCCCACCTGTGCAGCCTGCACTGCTTTTCCAATGGCTGGTGTCCAACTGAGCTTACAAAGTTTCCAAATCAGCAAGCTGTCCCCTTCACTTCCAGACTCGATACATCAAATCTTTTGCACATCAGTTCCAGGCCCCCTTCCTACACCTGTCTCACACTAACCCAGTATCACTGTGGAACAATTAGGCTTCCAAACTGAGTCTAAATCTGCCCCTGTCCATTGTTCCCATGGCAGAGGTCAGAAAGAAGCATTCGATAGGATTTTCTTTGCATTGATGGAGGTATAGTATTTTAACAGCATTTTGGTTTTAAGCCTGGTGCTCTTTGTTCACATGAACTAACATGAAGCTATATGTGCAAATCAGATAACACTATAGTGATTCATACAAGAGGGAGCTAGCCAGCTAGGGCAGAAGGAAACCAGATTTATGATTGCTGTAGTCACTGCATGTCTTCTTCCTTCTTCAGACCTCAATGTTCCTCCTCATCTTTGCATCGTTATCTCCTCACTAAAATTAAGTCAATAAATAAATGCTATCATGCCTAGGCCTTTCCTGGCCACTCATCTAAAATAGCCCCTACTGTCGGTCACTTTCTATTCCTTCTTCTTCTCTTCCCATGCTGCATTAGCTTGCATGAGTCCAGGTCTTCTGAGAAACAGACACAAAGATAGAATAAGAAATGTGACATGTTCTGAGTGAGTTGGTACGTGCCTATTACAGAAGCTGAAGAAGAAGGATCTGGAGTTCAAGGCCAACCTGGGTTACATAGTGAAACGCCATCTCACAAACAAACATGAAAATGTTTATTAGAGAAAGGATATAGAGAGGAAGGGAGAAGGAGCAATAAGATGAGCTGAGAGAGTTATCAGATGGCAATGGCAAACACTCCTAAATAATGAAGAGATGGGGGAGAAAAGGAAAGATAGAGGGAGGAAAAGAGGTAGGTAAGGAGATGGGAATAATGGGAGAAAGAGAGACAAGAATGGGAAAGGGAAGAAGGGGGGATGAAGAGAGGGAGGAACAGAGAGGGAAAGATAATGGCTTGTGCCAAAATACACTTGTAAAAATAATGCAAAGCCAGTCCTGGTGCTACAGATCTATAACGCCAGTCCTCAAGAAAATAAAGCAGGAAAATAAAACAAGTTCAAGGTATGACTGAGCTACAAAACAAGTTCAAGGCTAGTGTGTGCAACATAGTAAGACCTTATCTCAAAATAAAAAGTAGAGAAAAGACTAGGCATGTAAGGGAGAGAGAAAATTACAGCGTGGCCTTCAAGAGACACTCAAGCCAACATTTCCCATCAGTGAGTGTTCTAACTGTTCTAGTGTGCCCGCCTCTGTCAACCTTTGACAGGAAGCATTCCTGAGAAGCATGTCCCTGAAAGGAATCAGTGCTAATGCAGAAAGTGACTGGGTCTCCAGTCACTCCAGATCAGCAATGTAAAATTATATTGTCTTGTTGATAGTTAAAGAGCAGGCCAAAGACCCCCTGTCCAGCCTAGATATACAGAGAACGAAAAGACTAGCTGGGAAAGCTTCAAGGATGCTTTTAGCGTGGGGGAAAGAGGGGATTCAAAGAATCCATAAAGGCAAGAATTACTCAGCTGAGCAGTCAGGACAAAGGGTGGTTTCTTGGTCTTATGTCACAATCCATCTAGTCCGAGAGACTTAAATTCACTTCTCTAAAACTAAAAGGAACAGCAGATGGTTATGCAAAGTGAAAGACACTCTTGCCTGTCTTGCTTACTTCTATCATAGGTGTGTCAAAGCAAACAACTTAAGAAAGGAAGGGCTTGTTATGGATCATGGTTTGGAGGTGTAGTTCAACATGGTCAGAAAGGCACGGAGGCAGGACCATGAGGCAGCTGAGCACTGCATGTGACTACGCTGTAACCATGGAGCACAAAGATGGTTCTGGCTCTCCTCCTGCTTCTACCTTTCTGTTCAGTCAAGGACCCTAGCCCATGCTCTGGTAGCACCCATATTCAGGATAGATCTTCCCACCTCATTTAAATCACTCCGGAAATGCTCTCAGACATGCCCAGAGGAGAGTCTCCTAGATGACCTTGAATCCAGCCAAGTTGACAAAGAGGTTTATTCAGCTTACATTTCCACATTGCTGTTCATCACCAAAGAAAGAACAGGAATCAAATGGAAAAGAGCTGGGAGCTGATGCGGAGGCCATGGAGGGGTGCTGTTCACTGGCTTTCTTCTCATAGTTTGCTCAGACCACTTTCTTATAGAATGGAGGGCCATTCTATAAGAAATGAGCTACACACCATGAGCTGAGACCTCCCCTATTGATTGCTAATTTTAAAAATGCCTCACAGCTAGATCTCACAGAGGCATTTCCTCAACTGAGGCTTCTTCCTCTCTGATGGTTACAATTTGTGTCAAGTGGACACAAAACCAGCCAGTACACAGATACTCCAAGAGCAGAATAATATTGTGTGATTGACTTCCCAGCTTAACACTGTAACACATTGAGACCCATTCCCACTACCTAAGCACTGACATCGACAGTGACTTTCAGTAACTCAAGTGTGGAAACCTGGGAAGAAGCTAGCTTCTCTGTAAGTCTCTATAGAAATCTAAAATAATTTTCCTCCCAATGAATAAGAACAAAAGAGCCCAAAGCCTGTGTAAATGTCTAGTCCTGGTTCAGAGAGGCTTTCCAGATAACATGGGCTTCCATTGGTGTGATTTGTGCAACAAACCATACAATTAACTGCATGTGATTATGTCACCAGGACTGCCGGTGGATTCTCCAAAGCAGCCTGGCCTCTTCAGTCCATGGCATCAATTTGAGTCAGTGATATGAGCACTTGCATAAATATGGAATCTTAAAAGAGGCTAATGGTCCTCAGCAGAGGAAAGAACCAAGGAACACCAAGGTGTTCAGTAGGTCTGAAGTTGTAGAAGCAGCTAGTACCGTCAGTATCCATTAAGTCAACTGAGGGCTCTTAGAAAGGTACCTCAAAGCCTCTGCAGGACAGGAAAGATTTCCTGCACAATTGGGGAGGTCCACAAGCACCCCATCACTCCTTTCCTTCCTTAACCAGTGTACTATACTGTCATCTGGCACGTACAATAGGCTTTGTAGAGTGATCTCTGATTAACTATGTTTAATATGATAGAACATTTGTTCCCCCACCAGGAGGCTTCTTATCAAAGACCCATTTTCAGGCTCCCCGTTCCATAATACTCCTAGTCTATCTCCAAAATGGGACAGGTATTGGAGGCATACCGTTGACTGTAGCTCTTAGTGGGGAAATTAATATGAAAGGCTGCTGAATTCTGACCCAACTGCAAACCCGAGGGAGAAGGAGCCCTTGCCTGACACTGCCCAAACAGCCAGAAACCAGAGTCAGAACAGGTGGAAACATAGAATAGATCCAAATAGGACTGTCAAAAAAAAGTCAATGGAATGATTCCTAATAATGATGTTCTGCTACGCTCATAGATCAGTGCCTAACCCAGTTGTCATCAGAAGGATGTCATCCAGCAACTGATGGGAGCAGATGTAGTCTATTTGACCCATAGTCAAATATGAGGCAGAGACAGGGGAATCCCACAGAAGAGGAAGAGGAAGGATTTTAGGAGTGAGAAGGGTTGAGGACACCACGGCCAAGAACAAGGCCTACAGAATCAACTCACCAGAGTTCACAGGGACTCACAGAGATGAGAGGGGCAAACACATGGACCCAGTATGGTTTTGACTTAGATTCTTTGCATTTATGCTATGGTTGTGTAGCTGGGTGTTCTGGTGGGACTCCCAACAATGGAAGAAGAGGTTGTCTCTGACTCTGTTGCCTGCGCGGGGTACCCTTTTCTTCCTACTAGGTTGCCTTGTCCAGCCTTGATATGAAGGTTTATGCCTAATCTTGTTGTATCTTGCTATGTCCTATTCAGTGGTTATCCCTGGAAGGCCTCCTCTTTTTTTTTCCCCTTAATGGAAACTGAGAAGTAGTTGATCTGGGGGAAAAAAAGAAGGTGAAGGGAAGGACTGGGAGGAGGGGGGAGGGGAAACTGATGTTGGGATGATGTAATGTATGAGAGAAGAATAAAAGATAAAAAACAAAGTCATCTCTCCCCACAAAAAACTTAAAAACAATAAAAGGAAAAAAAACAGTTAAGCAACTTGAACAAGATGTGCTGAATTATTTACAGTATTTCACCTGCACAAGACAGAATACCTTGTCCAAATGCAAGATAAGCATCAAGGAGGGGTTACTTTATCTTACATGCCTAGAAATCTGGAAATGTCCCAGGTTGTTTCTATACTTGGGAACAGTCTCTCTCTCTCTCTCTCTCTC